>NW_026117523.1:0-300000 GCF_001640805.2 Lates calcarifer
TATAGTATGGCATCAAAAACCATCAAAAAAAGTCATAGTATAGTATGGCATCAAAAACCATCAAAAAAAGTCATAGTATAGTATGGCATCAAAAACCATCAAAAAAAGTCATCAGTATAGTATGGCATCAAAAACCATCAAAAAAAGTCACAGTATAATATGGCGTCAAAAACAGTCAAAAAAAGTCAGTATAGTATGGCATCAAAAACCATCAAAAAAAGTCACAGTATAATATGGCATCAAAAACAGTCAAAAAAAGTCACAGTATAATATGGCGTCAAAAAAAGTCAAAAAACGTCACAGTATACTATGGTGTCAAAACCCTAACCTAAAGATATTCACTTTCATACAATATTAGAATATATAGCAGACTGGCAAGTATTTGAGTAAGAGAAAGATAATACTTTATTACTCCCACAGCAGGGAACTTCAGTGTTGCAGCAGCAAAAATAGAAAAAGGCATGATATAAACATGACAAGATATACAACAAAATAATCTATAAAAATGATGAAATACATGAACAATATAAAACTATAAAAAAAAAAAGGTCAAAAAATGCCATAGCTTAGAATGTTGTGAAAAAAAAACAATATTTAATATGTAAAAATAATTTTAGTTAATTAGCAAGTAAAAGTATATTTTGTATTACCTTTGCCTTAGTAATTTCAGTAATATCATTTCTGAAATGACCTCAGTAATAATTACTTATGTCATCTTCATGTCATTCTCATTTTATATAGTTTCATGAGTATTTCTAGTCATTACTATGACTGTAATAATAATAAAAAAAACAAACACAATAAAATAAGTGATATTGTAATTAGTTATCAAAAACAAATAAAGCTAGTTTAGAAAAGGAAAAATAGATTTACTGCTCAGTGTGTGTGATGAACGTGTTCTCGTCTCTGCAGGCGAAGACGACGACAGCAGCTGAAGACCTGAAGTGGATGAAAGAAAACAACATGTTACGAAGCTGTTCATCAGATAAAACACTTCTACCAGCTGATGTAAAGTGTTGCTTTCCTATTGTTCCAGTGAAAACACTTTTTGCTCATGTTTTAATTTTTTAGACCTATTTTTAAACATTTTCAAATACATTTTTTTATAGTTTTATATTTCTTTTTTATGGTTTTACACTCATCACTCAAATTTTTTTAGGGTTTTTCTTTAGTTTGTAAAAAGTTTCATACGTATGTTTTAGTTTTAAGTACTTATGGTTTAAACCTATTTATTAAAAGGGTTTCTATTCTATTCTAAACTAAGCTTGTATGTTTTCTGTTATATATATTATTTAAACTTCTTTTTTGCAGCTACATTGTTGAAAAATACTATTTAAAACTGATCAGTTACAGCAGCTTTTGTTTGTTGCTCCTTGTTCCAGACAAGAGGTTTTAAAGAGTCAAACTGCAGCTGAGATAATGATAATGAGTGATAATGAGTCCGACTGGAAACAATAAACTAACACTGACCTTCTGACGTCTTCACGTCTCTCTCTTCTCGCTGTGATTTAATGGTTAAAGTCTGAATCCTGTGGAAAAAAACAAACGTTAATATAAAGATGTGACTTTTAACACAGAGAAGTAAAAGACAGTAAACTGCAAAGAAACCAGAGTGTGGACTAACTGGTTCTGGACTAAACAGAACTAGTCCAAGAGTTAAATCAGGTTTCTACACAGAGACAGAAGAAGCTGCTCTGACTGGAGAACTGACTCCAGCAGCTGCTGATATTCACACAGCAGCAGTGGATGGAAATGTTCCTGTTACAGTCTGAACTCACTCTGGTTGATAGAAGCACAAAGAAGCTAAATGACAGCGTTTCTAATGACACTGAACTGAATGAGTTCCTCACATTTTGATGATTTACTGCACTGATGAGGAAGACAGAGAAAGACACATGATGTTTAAGTTCTACTTCAACTGTACACTCATGAACTCTGTGAGTAAACTCATGACTGAAGTCTTTTTATGACTAATCACACTGTTCAGACCTCAGATCAGTTACTGAAGAGCTAGAATTTAATGTCAGTCTCTGTGTTGGACAGTTGATGTTAAGCTGTTAGTGAATTACCTGGAGGCCTCAGTCCTGGTCTCAAAGAACTTCTTCATTGTACGAAGACTCTGATCATGGACCATGTCTCTGCGATCGTGGACCATGTCTCTGTGATCGTGGACCATGTCGTGGATGAAGTGGTGACACCTGGAGGAAACCAAAGAGAAACATACAAAGGAAAATGATCAATACACTGCTACCTATTCCTCATCAACAGTTTAACCATGAAAACACAGAGAAATCTTCAACATTACAGCTGAACCACAACATTTAACAAACATTAGAGGCTGTTTCAGAAAATGAGCTGAATCAATAACAATAAATATTTGAGAAAAATGAACTAAAATGATCTTTAATCATACATTTCTACATTAATTGTCATTAATCACTGGAGGAATCGTGTAACTGTGAACTGCAGAATAAAAACTTTTTGAAAGCAGGGTTTTAACTTGTATTTTTAATTCTACTTCAGTTACCACAGCCTGATACCACTTTATGGCAGCGTGACGTTCAGTTGGGCGGTCAGGTGCTAATTGAGAGCAAGGAGGAGCAATGTCGGCGGTGTGGAAGGTATTTCAAAGTGGAAGTGTCAAGAGAAGGGACGAAAGTGAGAACTTTCAACACAAGCAATCTGATAAAACATCTAAAAAACCAACACGACGCTGAGTTCAAAGACTTTGCTAATAATGACAAACAGCAACAACCAACTTTGCAGCAAACTCTGGAGAAGAGAGAGAAGATGTTAAGAGACAACCTGTGTGCAGTGAAAATAACAGAGGCTCTGACCCAGTACATTGCTCTTGATGACCAGCCATTGTCGGTTGTTGATAATATGGGATTTAGACGTCTTCTCAGCGTACTGGAGCCGAGGTATGAGATCCCTAGCCGACACCACATCACTGACAGAGTGTTGCCAAAGCTCCACGACTTTGTGAAGAGGCACATGCGCAGCCTGTTGCGAGACATTTGGGCCCTCAGCTTCACCACTGATATTTGGACGAGCAGCGTTACCCCGGTGTCCCGTCATCAGTTTAACTGCACAGCAGATTGACGAGGATTTTACTCTGCGAAGAGTCGTCCTGCATGTAGAACAATTTAGGGGTTCACACACCAGCCAAGCCATCGCAGGTGTGTTTGATGATTTCATGCTTCAGACTTGGGAGTTCCCTAAAAGTTCTGTTCATGTGTGCTACATGATAATGTGAAAAACATGATCAAAGCCATGAGTGACGCTGGACTCCTGAAGCCTGCCGTGTGTCGCACACACCCTCCAGCTGGCTGTTAATGAGGGGCTTTTAGCACAGACGAGCGTGGCTGATATAGTTTAGACATTTCGCCTTAGCCTACTAGTGCCTTGAAGATATTCAGGTGCAGCTCAACTAGCCAATAAAAAGACTCCAACAGGACGTGCAGACCTGCTGGAACAGCACGCACTACATGCTGCAGTCTCTCATTGAGCAGAAGAGGGCTCTGGGAATACACAGGTCTGAGCATGAGCTTCCCAACAATCCCACAGCTCACCAATGGGCACTTTAGGAGAAGAAATACTGTCCTGGCTCTGTTTGAGGAATTAACACGAAAAGTAAGCTCTTCTGATGCATTGGCATCTGATGTCTTTCCTGCCGTGGTCGTACTTTTAAGACTTTAAAAACAAAGAAACAGACGACGATCATGGCATCAAAGCAATGAAGGGGACCTTAGCTGCAGCTGTCAAGAGAGACAGAGAAAAACCCATTATACTGCATCGATCCAAGGTAAAATGTCTGTCAGTCTTTGTTTGCTTCTGAGAAAATATCCTAAAAACAAAAAGGTTTTTCATTATGACCTCAAAACACGTTACCATTTAACTCGTGCATAATCAGCTGACTTTAAGTTAATTGAAGGTAATGATGTAACTGATATTCATTCTAACAGTGCCCGACTAGCTTGTCTGTAAACAGCTACTATATTATTTTCACTGTTTTAGGTATAAAGATCGTTTTTTCTCAAACATCAACACTGCTACAGAGGCTGAGCTAATGGTGAAGCTGGAGCTGCAGAGGGTATACAGAGGAGAGCCAGAGAGCTTCTCAAGGCACAAGCCAGCAGCAGTTTGGACTGTGTGTTTGAAGACTCGGCATCACTGAGCCATGCACCAGTGGGTGCTGCCATTCAGTTAGAGACCTACCTTGGAGAGACCACAACTGCTCGGGAAGACAACCCGTTGCAGTACTGGAGGGTTAATAAAGGGCTCAAATGTCGTGGAGATACCTCTCAGCACCATGCCGCAGTGTGGAAAGTGAAGGGCTTTTTAGCTCAGTGTCCCACATCGAAACAGACTAACAGCTGATAATGCAGAGAAGCTGCTTTTCATTAAAAAAACCTGCCCCTCACTTTTTCAAAACAGACTTAGTTCTCACAGACAGACGTTGCTGATTACATCCTAATGCCTTAGTTGCTCTGCCACAGTTTTATGCTGGTAGTTTTATTTCAGGGCTATATTGAAATATGTGGCCAGACTGTTAAAAAAAGATGCAGTTGAATGCTAAAATGTTTGAGTAAAATGTGTGGCAATGTCATATAACGGATTGTTCAAATGTCAGTCACAGCAATTTCTTACAGCCAAAGAATAAAACAATATCTGACAAAAATAAAACACTTTTCAAGTAAATGTACGAAGTGTAATGGCTTTAATAAGTACTCGTATCGGTACTCAGTATTGGCAAGTACTCAAATGTAATTACTTGTACTTGGCTTGAAAAAATGTGGTATCGGTGCATCCCTAATACTAAGCTCATTAAATATTCAAGTCACAACAAACACCACAATATACACAACAGGGGATCAATGAATGGCTATGGACAGGTTAAGACTACCACAAAGCTACAAAGACACAGAAACGATAAAGAGACAATAAACTGAGTCACAAAAGATCACAATGAGATGTTTAACCGCCACACTGAAACACAACATGGCCACAAAGAA
This sequence comes from Lates calcarifer, assembly GCF_001640805.2. Taxonomy (NCBI): domain Eukaryota; kingdom Metazoa; phylum Chordata; class Actinopteri; family Centropomidae; genus Lates; species Lates calcarifer. The sequence goes on from NW_026117523.1 coordinate 5,016, forward strand.
ACGTTAAATGACCTGGAATAATAATACAAAACGATGTAAAACAACCACAAAGAAACTGACCACAACCAGATGTAAAACAGCTAGAGACACAAAACGACGCAATATCACCACAAAGAGAAACAACATGATCACAACGACAGGATAATCCTGAATAAACGGACTTAAAGCTCAACATTAGAAAGAAGCAGTGACATGTCTGCAGAGTAAAGAGAAGCTAACAGAGCTGTAAACAGACTCAACAGTTAGTTACCTCCACAGCTCAGTCACACACACACACACACACACACACACACTTTAACACACGAGATATAAACGACTGAAAGTTGAATTAAATGATAACATTACAAGGTAATGCTAATACTAACGTTCTCTGATAACGCTAACGCTAGCCGCTAACTGTTAGCCTTACCTTCGCGCTGCAAGTGTATTCAGCGTCCAGTCTCACTGGTGTTCGTGTTTGTTGTAGCATCCAGACTCTCCGGTAACGACGTTTCCTCACAGCACTGACAAACAGAGGCAGCGGCTCGGACGTTGGTTTAAATCTGTTCCGGCTTCGTTTCTCCGCCTCTCTGAGCTCCGCCCAGAGGTTCATGACCAATGAGGAGGCACGTCATGAGCAACGACGACGTACGTCAGCTAACACTGGCAGAAAAACGCCGATTGGCTGGTCGATTCCGGTCCGCCCAGCAAACGCCTCTGATTGGTCTTAAAATTCATTTGCCGTAGAGACGGAGAGAAGCCATTTTAAGATCAGGGGAGAAGCCCTGTTTCAGACACGTCATCAGTGCACAGAATCTGAAGGCGAAACTCTTTGATTAGTGACAAACTGGACATGAACCACATATAATCTGTAACAGCCAAGCTAATGAACATGCTGCTGTAACATGTATGTGTACTGTAGTTAGTTACAGTAGCTTTATTGCCTCTGATAGTGGGTTTAAGGATTCAGGTGGAGGTGCTGCAGGTCCAGCTCCATCTGTGACCTTCTACATGAGGCGGATTTACCACACTGAGACAGTTTAAGGCTTGAATAAATAAATGTGAACGAATAACACTACAGGTTTAATCTCTCAAATGAAATGTGGTGGAGTAAAAGTAAACAGCAGGGTGACGTGGAAATAGTCAAGTAACATACTTCAAAACTCTGTAGTGTCAGTACAGCAGCTTAGTTACCTTCTACCGCTGGATGAGACCACGTATACAGGAGTTGGAGGTGAACGTGAGAGCAGGAAAACACACCAAAGACACAATAAACACAAAAGGAGAACCTGTGTATAGTGCTGAAATCATGCTTTATTAAATCAGTAATGCATAAAACTCGAGGAGGATGAAACACAGTTCTACATCAACAGATAAATTAAATCAAAGTGCAGGGCAAAACATAACTGCTTCTCTTTTTGTTTCTTTCACAGGAGATGTAATCACTGTGGTGAATGAAGAAGACCCTGACTACTGACAAGGTGAAATGACTAAAAGCTAAAAACACTCGCACTCAAACACAAACACGTTACCTAGCTATCCTCCAAGAGACAGCGCTGCTTCTGCACAGCAGAGCTGGCTTTGACTTTCTGTTCATTTATGGCCAGGAGATGTTACGTTTTGAAAAGCCAATCCAGCCGTCCTGTGCCAGAAACAGCGCTCTTTATTAAAATGATCTAAATGCTGAGAGTGCAGGCCGCTCGCACTCTGAGCCGGTCATCAAATCATGGTGGTATGACACAGTCAGTCTGAGCACAAGGCCAGTTCATGCTGCTTACATGAGGGTAATGCAAACAGCACTCAGGGTCTTAAGCTCATGGTACAACTCATAGGAAACTGTAATATCACACGCACAGATGCGTGTCCAAAACAATAACTTTGTCTTTCTGTTTCTGGTTCAGAACATCAACAGGGAGCCTCTCTACCTGTTGAGGCAATCTTAAAGACTTCAACTTATTGTTGAGGCACAGAGTTTAGTTTCTAAGTTTGACAGGGTATTCGTTCCTGGTGAAACTTTCTCCTGTTAAAACATTTGTTCTTTTGTTTCAGTTAATATTATTGTCATAAATAACAATGCATACATTTCCCATAACCGTTAAATTCGGCTATATACATTATGTACATGTCACAGAAAAGTGGTTCAAAAATCCTAAGTCATAGTTATCCAATATGGCACATTTTATAACAACTTTAGACTTGAGTCTAGTTTGGCATAAATTAATGTCAAGTTTGGTACAAAAATAGTTCATATTTACAAGAACAGAAATCCAGATCTTCATCAAGTAAGATTATCGTTGCTAATTCACTAAATAAAAAGGTTCTGGATCAGGGAAACGGGATAGAAATTAACTTTTTTTTCTTTTTTTTTCTTTCTTTTTACATGGACCGAATGTGAACGTTGACAGTTGCAGAGTCTGAGCCGAGCTCGTTGGACAGTCGGAGGGTGTACGCTCCAGCGTCGTCCTCCTTCACCGCAGAGATCATGAGGGTGGAGAGGTCAGAGGTGTTCTCCACGTGGTACCGCTCATCCCCGTTGGGGAGGGTCCGACCAGAGCGGACCCACTGGACAGAGGGGATGGGGTCTCCAGAGAACACCCCTGCCACTGTCAGGGACTTCCCTGGCTCGGCACTGACTTCCCGCGGAAGGGCTTCGATTTTTGGTGGAGTGCCTGTTAGTGAAAAGAGGAGCGAAGTCAGTGTTGGAAGGTTTACATTTGGGAAAATTACACCATGTTAGTTTCATTGTTTTCACATTTTTTACATTTCCTGATTACATTAGAGTCTCAGACAGATGCCACAATTTTCATCAAAAGTATATACAAATCAAAAACCAGGAAGGTTGCTTGAAACAATAGCAGCAGTTTGATGATTTCTAATATACTCTTACATTTATAGGATTATTTATTTTATTCTCAAGGTGTGACAGCTGGAGAATAACATATCTTCTCGTCTTGCATAAGACATAATGTTTCCTTCCTGACTTTATTCATATTATTTACTATTATTGAATATTTTCATATATAATGGGGTTCTTTGTGAAATACTCGAAAACGTGGTGATGCAGTGACTACTTGCAGGGTTTGCTGGTGGTCTACTGTAGCTTGCAAGCTAACCAGAACATGTCAGTGCCATCCAGCCACAACAGCCCGCCAAGTTGGCTACCTGTGATTTTTTTTACCTTGACTTTAACTGCTTGATTCCACAAGAACGTATATGCATTTAGTCCAACATTATAGAGCTGAAATGGGTGGCACAGAAGAAGTATTATGTGGTTTCCACCTTGTATTTGTGTATTTATATGTTATAAAAACAGTGGCTTATTTCTTGTGACTGGAATGTAACCATAAAGGCAAAAGTCTCAAATGTCAACTGATAATTACATGGGAGGAACCGTTCTTTCAACAACTTCTTCTCACATCACATTCATCTTAACATTCCATCTTTGCTCACAAAGATGCTCAGGTCATTCAAGGCCCACCTCCTGTTACCGTCTGATTCAGGCAACTTGTAAAATGCATCTCACCTCTTTTGACCCCGGTGGTGAGGGCCCTCAGCGAGGAGGAGGAGGCCTCAACATGCGAGTGAGCAGACATTTCCATCATTTGGCTGCTGGAGCTCATGGAAACCATTGACTCAGCCATCATGGCAGACATGCTAGTTGCAGACATGCTCTCAAAAGAATACTGGGCAGCAGCAGAGTGGGAGCTGCTGCTGTAACTGCTGGCCTGCATGGAAGCTGCCTCCATGTGAACTGACGAGGCTGAGAAACTTTTCTGCATGCTGGCAGCAGCGTCAGTAGAAGCTCTTTGCTCCACAATAATCATTTTTGTTGGTTCTTCAACAAGAGCTGCGAGAATGCAAATGACAAGCACACGGCTCATATCACAATGTGCACAAGTACACTAAATCCTGTATGCAATGGTGTATGCAGTGTCGTCAAACACAGTGTAAGCTGGGGTGCTCAAATGCCTTAGATTTACATTCATGGGTTTGAATGCTGAATTAGATTTAAGGTGTTTGCGTCGGTGCAATCCAAGTCTCATTTTCATTACAGACTCCACTATCCAAGCCAATTAAATGCATTGAGACACAGTGTGTTTAATTGTGTTAGTTGACATGCATGGAAACTTACTGAGGACGTTGAGGGATGATGTTGCAGAGCACTGTCCAAACTGATTTTTGGCTTTTATCGTATATTTTCCACTGTCTGCAACTGTGGCTTCACATATCTCCAGAGTGTACACATTTTTAGAGCGGCTCAGTTTAATGTTTGATGTGACTGATATCTGCAAAGAGGGAGAGAAAGTGTTGATTATTCGTTGTGTTGACATTTTGTCTTGATTACAAAACAAATAACTTTCTGGAGAAAACTACTTACAACCATGTTGTCTTTCAACCACTCCACTTCAGGTGAAGGCTCTCCTGCAATTTCACACATGAATTTGACATTTTGTCCTTCATCCACATTCTGGGACCGGGGCTGCACCACAAAGTGGGGTGCACCTGAGCGCTTGGCTGTGATTGCAGTATCAAAGTGACACCGGACCAGGCCTTGCTGTGTTTGAGCCTGACACGTGATGATCCCCTGCTCGCTCTGGCTGACCGATTTGATGGTCAGGGTCTGATCATTTCCAGACACTCCATATCTGTACTGCTCTGAGTTGGCTAGCTCAACCCCGTTCAGGATCCACCTGATGTCGGAGGCCCCCGGGATACTGGCCCTCAGAGTCAGAGACTGGCCCTCTGTAATGGACATTTGGCTGTGGGAGGACTTGATCTCCTTGACAGAGGACAGGACCTCCTCCTGGACCAAGGTCACCTTCTTTTCAAGAGTTGGTGACATCACTCTCTTTGGCGACTTAATTGGAGAGGTCACTCGTTCCTTCTCAGATGGAGTTGGGGATTTTGGAGTAGGGGACTTTGGTGTTGGGGATTTTGGTGTTGGGGATTTTGGTGAGACTGGAGACTTGACTCTCTGAGGTGACTTGATTGGCTCAGGGGACTTTACTCTCTGAGGAGATTTGACTGGTTCAGGGGACTTGGCAAGAGGGGACTTTGCCTCCGGAGAGGTGACTCTGGGAGGGGCAACTACTTTCTCCTTGGACTCAGACTTGCGGATTGTCAGAGTGAAATGGGCCTCTTGTTTGCCTCCAGCGTTTTCCACCAGCAGACTATAGCTACCTTCATCCGACATCTCAACAGCAGAGATCTCGAAGGAGGAGTTGTATTGAGTGGAGACGATGTGGTGACGGGCAGTGGAACCAACAACAGCTCCTTCATGCATCCAGGTGATAGAAGGTGCTGGGTCACCGGCCACATCACACTCAAATCTGGCGAGGTCTCCCTCCTCTACAGTCAGAGACTGTGGTTTGGTCAGGATCTTGGCAGGAACGCTAGGCTTCTCCTTTGGCTTCTCAACAACAGTGGTGGTCTCTTTCACAGTTTCAGTCACAGTTTCCTTCACTGTCTTAGAGGAGGAGACGTGGTACACCTCTGTCCTGGTCATTTCTGGCAGACGGGAGGATGGAGGCTCCTCATCTTTGCGGAGAGAAGAGAAGGCAGCATATTCTGCTCCTGCTACATCCAATGTGGCATAGTCAGAGGTCTCTCCTTTGGTGTTCTTGCAGACCACGCGGTAAGTGCCGGCATCTTCAGTCACACAGTTGATGATCTGGAGGGTCAGAACTCCACTGATGTTGGTCATGTGGTATTTGCTGCTCTGGCTAATCTCTTTTCCATTGTGGAACCACTTGACCTCAGGCTCTGGTTTGGCCTGGACATTCAAGGTGAACCTTGTGTTGGTGCCATAGGGTACGCGATGAGATCGCATCCTGATGGTAATACGTGGGGCATGGTCAAGGCTGAATGGTGCCTGTGTCACCACCTCAACCTTCCTCTCCACTGATCTTCTCTCTGATCTCAGAGCCTGCTTCCTCTCCTCATACCTGGATGCAAAGTCAACTCTAGGAAGGGTCACATCTGTCTTCACAGCCTTTTCTGGGGTAGGAGATCTTCTCCTCTCAGGTTCAGGCATTGGGAGCTTCTTAATTGGCTTAGGAATATATTCTGAGGTAACGGCTGTCAGATGCTCAGATTCAATGTCCTCAGAGAATTTTGCAACAGTGACAGTTGTTTCTTTTTTAGCAGTCCTCGTCTTTTCCTCAAACTCAATGCGTTTGAGTTCACTCTTGTAAGAGGAGATTCTCTGAGCAGTTGTGTGTGGGCGCAGCAGCTCCTGATCTTCTCTCTCCTCATACACCCTCTGCTTCTGTCTTGGAGGTTTGTATGTGGCTTTGTCGTGACGCTGGCGGAGATCAACAAAACTTGGGCCAGCCTCATATTTGGATGGAATTCGATAGGAGTCATATCTGTGGACCTCTTCTCCCTCTTCATCATCACTGTAGACTTTTCTGGGAGATGAGGGACGCAGGGCAGACAGCTCAAAGCGAACTGGACTGAGGCTGGGTGGAGAGGCAGAGTAGCCAAGCTCCAGCTCATCCTCCAGACGAAGCCTCTCCTCCTCAGTTCTCTTCATGGACAGATACTCCTTCACGGGTAGCAGCAGCTCCTCATCAGACAGGTCACCAAGGGACCTCCTCCTGATCCTGTGGTAGGCCTCCATCTCTGGGGAAGGAGTGCGGTGCCTTGCAGGCCTCACAGTCTCCAAGTCATCCTGAGTCATGGATGAGATGCGCCACTTGGGCTTGTACTGGTCCTTGATCCTGATTGGCACCTCATAGAATTGCTCCCACCTAGAGAGGCGAATACGCTTCATCCTCTTCTGTTTAATTTTCTCCATGGGCTCAGGGAACTCATACTGATCCCGCAGCTTCTTATACCATTTCATATCAGAGAGTGGCTTGAAGTGTTTAATTTCCACATCCTCCTCAAGAACAGCTGGGTTAACGACGCGAGGAGTGGGGACGACATAAGGCATACGCAGCCTCTTCTCATCTGCACGCTTCTTCCTCTCCTCTTTTTCTTTCTGTATCTCAGCCTCAGTCTTCTCGCCCTTCTTAGTTGTCACAGCAGGTTTAAACATTGTGGCTGCCTCCCTTACAGCTTGTACTGCTGCAGGTGGAAGAGGTGTGACAACAGTGCCAGCCATAATCTGAGACAGCCTCACCTTTTTATCCAATTCCTCCTTTCCAGAAAGCTTTTCCTTCTCCTTTTCACTCATCTCATATTCTTTCTTTACATGAGCAACACGCTCTACTTTGAGCGTGGCCTGGCAACTGGCAGATCCAGCAGAGTTTGTAGCAGTAACTCTGTATATGCCAGAGTCCTCAGGAAGAGTGTCCCTCACATGAAGGATGAAGTAATCCAGACCCTCATGGACAACCTCAATAGATGGTCCAAATGCTAAAGGTGTGCCATCCTTCTCCCACTTCAGTGTGGGATGGCCGGATACTCTAATCTCAAAGCGCACATTCTGGCCCTCCCTGCACTCTACGTTTGCAAGCAGGCGTTTGAACATGGGCCTCAGGGTGAGGTCTGCTGGTTTAGGGCGAGGAATAACGGTAAGACGAGCCTTGCAGCTGTCATCACCATACCTGTTGCGGGCCACAACACTGTATTCAGCGTCATCCTCGGGCTCAAGGTTGTGGATAATCAGCTGATACAGGCCCTTGTCACTTATGAAGGTATATTTCCTGTCATCATGTCCGGGGATTAACTTCTGTCCTGATTTGTGCCAGATGACACGAGGCTCAGGGTGAACAGTGATGGTCACGCCAAAGCGCAGATCTTCACCAATGTAGGCTGTACGGTTGACCAGAGGAAGGGTGAACTCAGGCGGTTTCTGGAGCATTCTGGCAGCGTCAATTCTGCGCTTAGTTTTCTTGACCACACGGGTGGTGAAGAAGTCGCGGTAAGATCTAACACCGTTGATAAACAGCTCTGCGTAGGCACTGTCTTCACCGTACTCATTCACAACCTTGCATCTGTAAGTGCCATCATCTGCTCTTGTGATCTTGTTGATGGTGATTACAGCCAGGCCATCCTCATATTCAATTTCATATTTGTCACCAGCCTCAAGCTGCCTGACTCCACAGTACCATGTCACTTCAGTAGTACTATCATAGTTGTCAATGTTGCAGATGAATTTTACACTGTCTCCCTCATTCACCACCGCATGGTTAATCTGGCCTGCAACAGGGCCATGTTCAAATGGAGCAATCTTCACCTTAGCGACAAAGACGCCACGCTGGGACCTGATGGAGCCACCACTGGCCACACGGGCTGCAGAGACAACGGTGCTCCACTCTTTCCTCACCATTGACTGGTAGTATCTCTTATGCCTTCCTGTTGGGATTGCTCTGGTGCTGATTTCCTCTGCAGGCTTGGTGAGCCAAGGATGCGCCAGTGCCTCAGCAGCAGTCATACGATGTTTTCGTTCCTTTGTCATTAGGCGGTCTGTGAAGTCTAATGCCTCGACACTGACCTGCGTGAAGGACTCGTCATCATAGCTGTAGGCTGCAGTGGAGATGTTATCAATCATCTGTTGGTTGGTTTCAGATGTGAATGGATTAAGTCCACTGAGGAGTATGTAGGCAAGGACACCAACTGACCACATGTCAGTGACAGTGCTAACCATGTCACACTGGTGAATCTCAGGAGCAGCGTACTCTGCAGTGGTATACTGAATCTTGATTTGGTCTCCAGGAGTCAGGTGTCTGGACTGGCCCAACTCAATAATCTTCACATTAGAGCTGGTTCTAGATGTGTACACAATGTTCTCGGGTCTGATATCAAAGTGTCCATAGCTCTGAGCATGCAGGAACTCAAGAGCTGAGCAGATCTGCCTGATGTAGGTAAGAATCTCACGCTCATTAAGCTCAAACTCAGGAGTGCTGAGGCGCTCAAAGATGTCAACACCAGAGATGAAGTCATAGATCATCACCAGCTCCTCAGGACTGTCGAAAGATTCGTGGAGAAGAAGGTAGTTGGTGTGTTTGGCCAGGTTCAGTGTTGCAATTTCCTTCTTGACTATTGCTTGATCAGCACCTCTCACTTTGACGAATTTAGCCATGTATGTCTTCTCAGAGCTGATGTCAACACAGCGGTGGATGATGCCAAACTGGCCTCTGCCCAATTCCTCTGCAATAGCATATTTGTTGTGCAGATTCTTGGCATCAGAGTGTGGAGCCTTGCCCTTGGGTACACGTCCAGTATCATCAACCTCCCTATCATAGAGCAGAACTCTGGATTTGTCCTCTTTGGTCATGACAGGTCCGCTGGACTCAGATGGAGCACTCTGTCCAAACTTGTTCTCAGCAATGACTCTGAACTGATAGCTGGTTCCCCCAAACAGATTGATAACGGTGTAGCGGGTGTCACGAGACTGGGCAACACGCTCCCACCTCTCAGCAGTGGTGGGGCACTTCTCAATGATGTAGCTGATGACCTTGCTGCCGCCATCATTTGCGGGGGCCACCCAGTTCAGTGTGACTGAGTCTCTGGAGACATCACTAGCTTTGACACCACGTGGAGGATCAGGCACATCAGCCACATCCAGCTCAACTGTCTGCTGGTCAATGCCAAATCTGTTCTTGGCACAGACAATGTAGAAACCAGCATCCTTCTTCTCTACTCCATTGGGGAATACCAAAGAAGTGAATGACCTGGTGACAATGACCTGGTAGTGGCCATTACTGTCAATGAGATCTTGTCCCTTCTGCCATGTAATGACAGGATCTGGTTTGCCACCGAAAGGAATCTTGATATTGACAACTTCTCCACGCAGAGCAGGGATGGCTTCCTTGTCCTTCAGGTTCTTTGGCAGGTGGATCTTGGCAGGGACTAGAAATGAGATAAACATTTTAAGTGACACGTCATATTTTATTTGAATTTTAAAAATTGTTTAATATGCTTATGTTGGTTTTGTAAAAGTTAGTGTTAGTTGGACAAACTGGGGATCTGAGAGCTTACTTTCAACATCCAGAGAGACTGTAGCGCAGATAGAGCCTCCCTGGTTGGTGGCCCTGATCTGGTACACAGTGGAGTCTTCCTCATCAGCCTCAGTGATGACCAACTGGTGATAACCTCCCTTGAACTCCTGGATCTTGATCTTCTTGCCATCGGAATGGATCTCCTTTCCTCGTCTGAACCATTTAATCACAGGCTTGGGCTGTCCTATGATCTTGCAGACAAGGGTAGCGTTGCTCTTGTACTTGACGCTCATGTTCCTCAGCTCCTCCTTGAAGGCAGGAGCACGGATCTCGACAGCTGTGGCTGGAACAATGGGAGTGGTCTCCTCGCTGTAGTCACTCTGTCCTCCAAGGTTCTCACACTTCACACGGAAGATGTGTTCGACGCCCTCAGTCAGGCGCTTGACAGAGAACACTGTCTGTTTGATCTCGTCTGTGGTCACCGGAGTCCAATCGGTCCATTCCTTCTTGTCCTTCTTGTGCTTCTTCTCAAGGCAATAGCTCTTGATCTTGGAGCCACCATCGCTGAGTGGAGGCTTCCAGGAAACAACGCAGGAGTCTTTGGTGATGCCAGAAACAACTGGTGACAGAGGTGGTGATGGTCTCTCTGTAGACAAGAATGTGTGAAACATAAACCACTGTTAGTGCTTTCACACAGTACCTGGGTAGCTCTTTACAAGTGATAGATTGTGAGACAAATTTATGAAGTGCGTTCAAATGTACATTTACATCAGATTAAACTTACCCAGTTGGCTCTTGATAAGAATAGGTGACGTGAGCTCCAATGGCTCACTGTTGCCATAGCGATTCTGGGCGTAAACACGGAAGAAGTATCCAGCACTGTCGATAAGGTTAGGGACGCGGCAAGATGTGCCATTGATGGATGACGACACCAGTTCCCACTCTGTGCCCTCCTTGTCCTCACGCTTCTCCACGATGTAGTTGGTGATCATGCAGCCTCCGTCGTCCTTGGGAGGCTTCCAGCTGATGATGACGGAGTTCTTCAGGAGGGCGTCCAGGACAATGGGACCTTGAGGCACATCAGGTTTGTCTGGAAACAGAGGTATTCAATTTAATTATTTATAAATCTGATATTATCACTTTTACAAATAAATGTGCTGTTGTTGCACTCACTGCAGGTCATTTACATGAACATACCATAGATTTCAACATTGAATGCTGTGTCAGCCCTGCCAAAGTGGTTGTGCAGCCTGATCCTGTATTTGCCTCCATGGACTCTGCGCTGCACATTCTTAATGATCAGGTGTGTGTAGTGCTCAGTGGTCTCAATGCTGATATCTTCAGTGTTCTCCAGGGTCTTTGCTCCATGCAGCCACATGATCTTTGGCTCAGGACGGCCGATGTAGACGGCGTGGATGCGCAAAGTGGTTCCCAGGCCAGCGTAGTAGGTATCCTTCAATGGGTAGTCAGGGTGGAAGGATGGAGCAGCCTCCAACACCAGAATGCCTGTAGTATCGGCTTCTCCGGCATCGTTGATGGCCTTGCAGGTGTATTCTCCCTCATCCTCCTGCTGGTCAGTCATGATGGACAAGGAGTGGTTGCGGCCGTCAGAGCTCATCTCGTACTTGCGGGACTCGAGAATCTCTTTGCCGGCATGATACCACTTGATGTCAGGGACCGGTCTGCCAATAATCTGGCACTTCATGACAGCAGGCTGACCAAGCTTGGCAGTTACTTCATCCATTTCCTTTCTCAGGCTTGGTTTTGCTTCAACTGTAACAACAAAACAAGGAGGCAAAGTTATCTATTTAGTTGAGTCATTCTGGAAAAGCAAGTTGGGTAAATGCTTGCAAATAAATCTTATACTGCATATTTTGGTATACTCACCACTCAGTTTGGTCTTGATGCAAGTCGTAGTCCTACGAGGTCTGCTCATTCCTGTCTCGTTTTCAGCAAACACTCTGAACTCATACTCTGTGGCCTCAGCCAGTCCAGGCATGAGGAACTCCTTTTCCTTCAGCCTCTGTTTGTTGCACTTCTTCCATGTGCTCTCAATTGATTTCCTGTACTCTACCCAGTAGCCCAGGACCTCCTTTCCACCATCACACTCTGGAGCTTGCCAACGGATGCTGATGTAGTTGTTTGTCACGCTCACTGTGTCAATCTCACCAGGTTGGCTTGGTTTGTCTGGAAGGAAAAACAAGTTAGTTCAATAAATAGCTGTTTTTGTGACTTACTGACACCAACAATTACCACTGTATTTATTTATTTTAGTTGTCTTGATCAGCAGATTTCTCTTGGGTTTACTGTGAAAAATTATTCATGTCTGATTGTCACATGGCTATATAATTCCATCAACAATAATAATTGCAGTGCTGCTAATTATTGGTAAATACATTTTACTAGGGGAGTAAGCAGACTCACCGAATGGATCCTTGCATGTAACTTGGTCAGACACAGGACCAGCCTCACTCTCACCGATGTCGTTGACAGCAACGATACGGAAATGGTAGTCTGTGTCAGGGGTGAGTCCAGGCAGAGTGAACATAGTAGAGGTGATCTTGGTCTGGTAGCGGGACCATGTCTCAGCCGACACCACCTTGTACTCAACATAGTAGCCAGTGATGGCAGAACCACCATCATCCTTTGGTCTGGACCAGGCCAATGCCACAGAGCTCTTGGTGACGTCCATGATCTCTGGTGGAGTGCTTGAAGGCTCAGGAGGACCTGGTTTGAAAAATACAGATGATTTTATGAATCATCACTGAATGATCTCATGTAGATCAAAGATACTTGAGATTAATTAAGTTGGATACTCACAAAGAGGAGTCTTGGGCACTAGCGGCTGCTCCGACTTCAGAGAGGTACTAACACCAAAGGAGTTCTCAGCCGTGACCTTGAAGTGATACTCTGTCCCCTCTCTCAGGCCCTTGACAACCAGTTGAGTATCAGTTACTCTAGAGTCTACAGTGTACCAGGCATTTCTGGTGGCCTCACGTCTTTCCACGATGTAACCTAGAATCTCTGAACCACCGTCATCAGTGGGTGCCTTCCAGGACACCTTTACAGAGTTGGCCTGGATCTCCTCAAAGACCATTGGTCCCTCTGGAGCACTTGGGCGGCCGATGACCTTGACTTTGATCTGGGCCTTCTTCTTGCCAACCTTATTCTCTAGCAAGAGCTCATACACACCAGAGTCGTTCCTCTCAGCTCCCTTAATCACCAGCTCACTGGCATCCTCGGTGGAGGCAATCATGGCCATTGTGGAGACTGCACCGCCATCCTTTGACCACTTGCAGGTTGGGTGAGGTTTACCCTTGATGGGTAATGAGAGTCTAACCACTCCTCCCTGGCGGACCACATACACATCTTTGTATTTCAGCTCCAGGTCATAGTCAGGAGATTCTGCAGAAGAATGAAAGTAAGTTTTATGCTAAATCAGTTTTAATCATACAAATTCCCTTAGTGCAAGTATATTTAATGCAACTGCTGTGTCCTTACCAAGCATCTCAGTCACAGAAACTGTTCCAGGCACTTCAGCAGGCTCTCCAGAGCCACCGGCATTGCAAGCCATCACACGGAACTTGAATTCTTCCCCTTGTGGCATCTTGGTCAGTGTGTACTCGCAGATGAGAGATGGTGTGGTGTTGCACTTGATCCAAGCCATAGTGCCCACCTTCTGCATCTCAATCAGGTAACCGTCCACCCTTGCATCTCCCTCATCATCAGGAGGACTCCAAGCCAATGATACAGAGGACTTGGTGGTATCGGTGATCCTTGGGTTCTGAGGACAGCCAGGTGGATCTAAGTAGGGAAGAGAAACATGTCAGCATTTCCAGCTGCTGCTTCAAACGATATGAGCCTCTACTTGCCCTTTTAAGACCTTAGGTAACCCCCACTGTAACTGTGAATTCACAATTTTTTTCTGAAAACCTTAGCAAAACAAAACTTTATTTCTAACTGTTCTCTTACCGATGGGATCTGTTGCCACTGCTGGTTTGGATAGCAGACTTGGTTTGCTCATTCCTCTGGCATTGATAGCAATGATTCTGTGTTCATACTCCAGACCCTCAATCAGCTCTGTTGACCTGTATCTGGTCATGGTGATGGGGTTCTTGTTGGCACGCACCCATCTGTCAGACCTGACTTCTTTGCGCTCAATGATGTATCCAGAAACTTCAAGGCCGCCGTCTTCATCCGGTGGGTTCCAGGCAACGGTCATACCATCACGAGAAACATCAAAGACGGTTGGACGGCCAGGAGGTCCAGGCACATCTGTGAAGGAGAACAAACATGTTACACAATTCTGCCATAATTCACTTAATTCTCTGTGTATAACAATATTGGCTGAAGTAATAAGTCTTACTCTTCAAGCTCCTGCAGGTGACAACCTCAGACTGTAGGAACTCTCCGGTGCCATAGCGATTCACGGCAGCTGCACGGAAGACATACTCATCTCCCTCAATCAGGTTCTCAAACTTAAAGGTTGGTCTGCTAACAGCATCACTGACAGGCATCCAGCCAGGTCTGTGAGCATCACGCTGCTCAACCACGTAGCCACTGATGGGAGCGCCGCCATCTCTGACAGGAGGATCCCAACTGCAGGTGACGGTGGTGGCATCAATCTCGTCAAACCTGATGGGTCCCTTTGGTTCATCAGGTTTAGCTAGTAAAAGGGGATTCATAGAATAAATAGTCAAATTGACTTAAAAGCAAATGTGGAAAAAAACTTGATACTGTCTGTTGTCAGTGTAAAAATAATCTATTTTAAAGTGCTATTGAAGGCATCAGTAATTAATAATGAAACAAAAATAAATAAGTGATGGTTTCTTACAGAGGATGATGACCTTGATGACCTCTGTGATGGTACCAACGGCATTCTTCACTTCCAGGGTGTAGTCACCAGTGTCATCAATAGTGGTGTCAGACACAGTCAGTTTGGAGAACTTGCTGGTGCTCTTGATCTTGACGCGGTCAGTGATTTTTATCCTGTTGTCGCTGAAGTACCAGGAGCAGACGGGAGGAGGCCTGCCGATGATGGGCAGGTCCAGCTCCAAAGTCTTGCCAGCCAGGACGTTGACAACCTTCTGAGGAATACTGGAGAAGTCCACCACAGGCATCACTGGAAACACAAAAGAGAGATACAAAAATAAAGTAACTGTAGTCTATATCAACAGTTGGGAAATAGACTGTGAATTGAGCTGTGAAGATATACTAAAGGTTACTGCTGGGCAGAATATCTTCAACGTGTTATAGTACGTTTCAGAAACCAAGAAAAGCAACCTCGTGGTATATTTTTTAACTTTTTAACACATAATAATTGACTGCAGGTAATAAACTGTTTTATGTCTTTAATAAATTTGTCTTACCTCTCTGTTCTTGTACAGTGACGGCTGTAACAAGCTCTTTGGGCTCGCTGGCTCCTCTGCTGTTGACTGCACTGATCCTGAACAAATACTGTTCACTCTCATTCAACTTCTCAATTGTGTGCTCAAAGTCTGTGAGCTTTAATGTGGCCACCTTCATCCATTTGTCGGTGCCAAACCTGCAGGCCTCAATGACATAGCCTGTCAATCGGCTGCCACCATCATGCTCAGGCTTCTCCCATCCCAGGGTAACAGAGCTCTTGGTGACGTCAATCACCTCCAGCTTGTGTGGTGGCAGAGGCACCTCGCAAACCAGGATGACATCAGGAGTCTCACAGGGTTCACCAATTCCATAAATGTTTTCAGGAAGAACCCTGAAGTAGTACAGCATGCCCTCCATCAAGCCTTCGATCTTGTAGGATGTCTTCTGGCACTTGGAGGTGACGGTCTTGTAGGCTCTCATGGAGGCCTCACGCCTCTCAATGATGTACTTGTTTACAGGAGCACCACCATCCACGGTTGGGGCTTCCCAAGAGATGGTAGCAGAATCCTTGGTCAGCTCTTTGATCTTGATTGGTCCAGTTGGTCCAGGAGTATCTAACGATAAAAATTAAGATTGTAGTTAAAACATTTTTTTTCCAAAAAGCTTCTGTAACTTTTAAACAATCTCAGTATTTTCCTGTGTAGTAGTCATATTTCAGTTTACTTACTTATTTCTCTGACATTTTCATCAACTTACCATAGACCTTGACCAGAATGTTGACTTCCTGTTTTCCTGCAGAGTTCTCGGCCGTGAGCGTGTATTTGCCAGCGTCATAGCGGTGGACCTTATCGATGATGAGTGTGGTGGATGTGTTGGTGACCTCGATGAAGCCTCTGTTTTGGAGGTCAACACCTGGCTTGCTCCAAGTGATGGCAGGAGTAGGACGACCAGTTACATTGACAAATAGGCGGAGGGAGCCACCAGCACGTAGGCAGATGGTCTTCTTTAGATCATCGTGGAGCTCAAAGTCAGGAGTTTCTGTGTAAGACGATGATATAATTATAGACTGAACAAACTGATCAGAAAGGCAGAGTCTGTTGTTGGCACTAAGCTCACCACCCTGGAGGAGGCGGTTAAGGACAGAATGCTGGCGTAACTGCTGGCAATTATGGACAATCCCTCCCGCCCAATCCACAAGTCTTTGGACATCTCAGGAGCAGCTTTAGCAACAGATTCATACGACCCCGCTGTTTTAAGGAGCGATACAGGAAGTCGTTCTTGCCTGGTGCCATCAGACTGTATCAGTCATCTGGCTGGTTAAACCTGACAGCATAGAACTGCACTAAGTATAACTCATAATTGCAATTATTCAGTTATCTAATTATTTAAGTCTGCAAACTGTATTGCACACATTTTGTTACACTCCTGTCATATTTTAAACATTAATGCTGCACTCTGTCATTACCAATATCAGTATTACTCCTACCAGCACTACCAGTCAACCGTTGCCTTAAGACATTTTTTGCACCTTATAAGTAACTGATTCTTCTCTTTTTGTGTACATATTTTATTCCTATTTTGATACTATTCTGTGTATATTTTATTCTTATTCTACATCAGTGTCTTGTTGCCAATTTCCCTCTGGGATTAATAAAGTTATCTATCTATCTATTAGTGATACTGGAATTCAAATGTTACCACATCATGAAAGACTTGCAAAATAAAATGTAATCCATCAGAAGAGAAAGTGATGAATAAAACCATATCTGAACTTGGTGTGCATGTGGATTTTTTTATGTGTGTCTGTGAAAGTTTGCATTTTTTGTATGTCAAGTTCTTGTCATGTGCTAACCACGTATTTTCTGTATTTGCAATGACTTACCAATTCTCTCCACTGGCTCAGTCTCAGCACAGGGTTCACTGAAGTCTCCTGTACCATTGATGTTGATGCCAGCCACTCTGAAGCAGTACTTCTTGCCTGCAGAAAGTCCAGTTACCACATACTCTGTGGCACGCAGGGTCTTTTCATGGGCCTTCTTCCATTCCTCTGCTCCAGCTTCCTGCATCTCCAGGATGTAGCCGATCACATCAGCTCCTCCATCCTCCACAGGGCGAGACCAGGCGAGGCTGATGCTGTCAACATGGGTGTCGGTGATACGAGGGATAGAAGGAGGAGCAGGGGTGCCTGAGAAGAGTGGATACAGGAAGGAAGATTAATAGATCTGTGATGTAAAAGATTTACAAATTTGCTAATGGACATGGTTATTTGTTAATCCTTTAACCAAACAGATATAAAAAGATGAGAAAAGATGTTAGGTATTTAGACTTGAACAAACTAGACTTACATGTTGGCACTCTGCAGACAACATACAGAGAGACCTCGCTGGGTTCGCTCTCTCCGGCCTTGTTGATGGCGGTCACTCTGAACTGGTAGATGTTGCCTTCGGTCAAACCAGACACCTTCAGTGTGGTGTCCAGGTGAGCTCCATCCCTGTTCACCTTCACCCAGCGGGCACTCTTTCTCTCACGCCTCTCCACCAGGTAGTGGATCAGTGGGCTGCCGCCATCACTCTCTGGCTTCAGCCACTCAATGGTAGCAAAGTCTTTTCCTGATGCCAGGATCTCTGGAGCACCAGGGGGAGATGGCACAGCTGGAGGAAGACAAAATAGAAGAGTAATTGAGTGTTACAGCTTATAAATATTAATCTGTGGTTTCAATTTTCTAATATTTTTTGACCAAGAGTAGGTTTTGGTAAGGTTTATCTTGCTTGGAAAGATTTATCTAGTTTTTTTGACAAAGGCTCTTACTGAAAGTGTTTCTGGCAACCATGGGTTCTGACTGTAGGTGGACTCCAGGTCCATACTTGTTGACTCCCCGGACTCTGAACAGGTACTCTGTGTTCTTGAACAGCCCGGTGATGTTGCAGGTCAGCTCCTTGCACTCTGCGTGCATGATGACCCAGTTGAGCCTGTTGGTATCACGCCTCTCCACAATATAGTGGGAGACCTCATCGCCGCCATCCTCAAGAGGAGGCTTCCAGCTCAAGGTGCATGACTCCTCAGTGATTTTGCTGATCTCAATGGTGCCGTCACACACTCCAGGTGTGTCTGAAAAAAAAAAAAAACGTATTCATGTTAGATGATAGTGACAAATTAATGCTAATTAGTACCCGTAAACCATATTAAATTGTTGTAA
Source organism: Lates calcarifer (assembly GCF_001640805.2). Lineage (NCBI taxonomy): Eukaryota > Metazoa > Chordata > Actinopteri > Centropomidae > Lates > Lates calcarifer. The sequence continues at coordinate 23,430 of NW_026117523.1, forward strand.
ATAAAAAAGTTTCTCACCCAGCACTTTGACGTTGACCTCGGCAGTCTTGGTTCCGCTTACGTTCCTGACTGTGAGAATGTACTTTCCAGTGTCATCTCTGTCACAGAATTTGATGATGGCCATGGCCCTGGTGGAGGTGTACTGCAGGTGGTATTTTTCACACAACTCCAGATCCCTGTTGCCCTTGGACCAGGAAGCCTTGGGGTCAGGCCGGCCTCCCACTGCAGCGTCCAGAACCAGGTCTGAACCGGCTCTGACCATCACAGTTTCAGACAAGAGTTTGCTGTCCAACTGGGCTTTTGGTGGTTCTGTTGAGTGGATACAAAGCACAAAGTTATGAAACAGCTTCTTGATGGTACAGTGCTCTTTTCCTGAGACTGTAGTGCTGTATATTAACATTTAATTGAATCTACGTTTAAGTCTCAAACATGTAGATTTTAAGACTGTTCATCTCACTGTCATCGTTTTTATTTAAGACTTGTTACGGTCAGAAGTGTGAAAGTATGCTGTATTGGTGTATCACAGTCACAGATGAAGATCTTACCAAAGTCAGTCTTGCACTGCACAGACCCAGTAGACTCTGAGGGAATACTGAAGACCTGGTTGGCATTCTTGGCGATGACTCTGAACTCGTAGGGCTCTCCCTCTCCCAGTGCAGTAACAGTGAAGAAATTGTCTGTCACATTGGTGTAGTTACATTTGAGCCAGCGGCCCTCACCTGTCAAAGTGTATGGCTTACGCTCAATGATGTAGCCCACAATGGGACTGCCACCATCATTCAGTGGAGCTGACCATTTGAGAGAGACTGTGGTTCTTGTAACATTTGTGACTTCTGGCTTGCTTGGTGGATCTAAATAACAGATAACATAACATTTTTATCAGACAGAGCAATGGAGTATTAGGTAAAACACTAGATGATGTGATATTAAAGTGTGTCAAAACTCACCAACTGGGTTTTGAGCAACTGCTCCCTTGGAGGCCTCGCTGGCTTTGCTCAGGCCAGCACTGTTCATGGCATAAACCCTGAACTGGTACTCCAAGCCTTCGACTAGATTTTCCATCTTGTAGTAGCACTCGAAGCAAGGGATCTTATTCTCCCTCACCCACAGGATATTGTTCCTCTCCTTCTTCTCAATCCAGTAGCCTGTCACCTTGCTGCCGCCATCATTGTAGGGCTCCTCCCATTTCAGGGTCATTGTGTTGGCAGTGACATTGAAGACTGTGGGCTTTGTTGGTGGGCTAGGAGGTACTGGGGTTTAAAAAAAAAATTGTTGTTGAGTACAGTCACCTAAATAACAGCCTGCTATTTGCATTTTTTTGTTCTTTAATATTCATCCAGTAAATTAGTAAATAAGTCAAAAAGTGAAGAAGTAGTACTTACTGAACGGGTGCTCTGCGACAATAGTCTCAGACTCAGTGGACTTGCTGACACCAAATCTATTCTCAGCGGAGACCCTGAACGTATACTGCATGTACTTGGTCAGGTGGCTGACGTGGAGAGATGTGCGCTTTACACTGGAGTTGATAAGCTGCCAGGCTGTGGAACCAGACTCACGCTTCTCCACAATGTAGTTGGTGATATCAGTGCCACCATCGTCCTCTGGTGGTTGCCAGTTAATGACACAGGACTCAGAGGTAATGGATGAGATTTCAATGGGTCCAGTTGGAGGACTGGGTCTGCCTGTGACATTAACTTCAATAGTGAAGGTCTTGGTTCCTGCCACATTCTCCAGAGTCAGGTAGTATTTACCACCATCTCCTCTCATGGCCTCTTTGACTGAGATGCTGGTTCGGTCCTTAGTGACCTTGACTGTGACTCTGTCTGAGCTCTTCAGCCTCATCTCCTCCAGCTTCCAGGTGATTTTAGGAGCAGGTCTACCACTGATGGGAACATCGATGGTGAAGGTGCTGCCAGACCTGCATGTGATGAGCTGGTTGGTGATCTCGCTGAGGTCAGCAGCAGGTTCAATATGAGGCTCTTTGACCAACACAGGAGCCAGAGTTTCCTTGGGCTTGCTGTAGCCGGCCTCATTCTTAGCCTTCACACGGAAGTCATACTCATCACCCTTGTTGAGCTTTTCAACCACATAGGTGAGATTCTTGGTGTTGCCAACCACAACCCATTTGTCTGTACCCTTTGGCTTTGCCTCAATGACGTAACCCTGGATGCGGCTGCCACCATCATGCTCAGGTTTCAGCCAGCCCAGTGACACAGAGCTGTCTGTGGTGTCCAGGATGTCCATCCTCTTTGGAGTTGCTGGTTCTGCAGTGGCAGTGACAGGCTCAGGCATCTCAAACGCCTCACCCACACCATGCTGGTTCTCAGCTGAGACTCTGAAGAAGTATGGCACTCCCTCCAGCAGGTCCTGGATCTTCAGGATGCACTGTGTACACTTGCCACCAGATTGCTGCCAAGTGCGGCGACTAGCCTCACGTCTCTCGACAATATAGTGATGAATTCGGGCCCCACCGTCACTGACAGGAGACTCCCAGGTGAGTGTGACCGAGCCTCTGGTTACCTCCTTGAAAGCAACAGCTTGTGGAGGTCCAGGAGTGTCCATCACCTTGACAGTGAATGTAATGGCCTTGCTGCCGCTGGAATTCTCTAAGTTAACAGTGTATTTGCCTGTATCATTTCTAGAGCAGTTTTCGATACTTAGGGAGCTATATCCGTCTGTAGTTGTGATCTCTGACATGACACCCAGCTCTCCTTCCTCCTTTACCCAGGTGGCAGTGGGAATGGGCTTTCCTCTGAAGTGGATGCCGAGGCACACCGAACCTCCAGCCTTGACAATGTGTGTCTGCTTGAATGAGGCATCGATATCCACCTGTGGTGGTGTTAGCCTATCTACAGCCTGAGCAGGCTCTGGAATCTCCCTTTCCTCGCCTCTACCCACATGATTGACAGCTGCGACACGGAACTTGTACTCAGCTCCCGTCTGTAAACCAGTTACCACGTAATTAGTTTCAGCCACCAGCTCCTCATTTACTCTCTTCCAGTCTGTTGCATCTCCTTTCACCATCTCAACAATGTAGCCCAGGATCTCCATGCCTCCATCATCTGCAGGCCTGCTCCATTCCAGGCTGATGGAGGTGTTGGTGGAGTCAGATACACAAACGACAGATGGAGCACAAGGAATATCCTTTGGTTCGGCAGCTTTGATAGGTATAGAGATGTTGCTAGGAGTTCCAACGCCAGCATCATTCACGGCCATGACACGGAACTCGTATTCCATATCCTCTGTCAGGTGAAGCACCTTGTGAGCGCATTCAACAATGGGCTTCTTGGTCATCACCTTGTAGAACCGGACAGTCTTCTTTTCTCGTTTCTCCAGAATGTAGTACTGAATGGGGTTTCCTCCATCATGTGTTGGAGGAGTCCAGGACAGGGTGATGCTCTCCCCTGTCACCTCAGTGGCGTCAGGAGTGCCTGGAGCATCAGGGGTAGCTGGGGGAAACAAGTTTGATAGATGAGTGCAATGTGTGCATTGACTGGAAATAGATGACGTGAAAATCTTAATTTTTCTTTTGTCTGAAATATTCAATAAAGACACTGTTTAAGCTTTACACTTACTGTACTGCATCTGTGCAATGATGGGACTGGATTCCAAAGGTCTACCAACTCCAAACTTGTTAACAGCAGAGACCCTGAACTGGTACTCATTGGTCTTGATGAGCTTGGTAGCATTGTAAGTGCACTCCTTACATTCATCAGTCACCAAGGCCCAAGAGATCTTGGCGGTCTCACGCTTCTCAATGATGTAATGTGAAACCTCGGAGCAGCCGTCGTTCTCTGGTGGGCTCCAAGACAGAGTGCACTTGCCCTCTGAGATGTTACTGAAGGTGATGGGTCCCACTGGCTCCCCAGGTGTGTCTGCATCACATATGTGTGTGAGATTGATGTTAGGACATAAACAAGTAAATATGATAGTGTAAAAGAGTATTCTGTATTACAGACAGAAAAATGTCAAAACTGCGTACCTTGGACTTGAACAAGGATGCTCTCCTTCTTGCTTCCAGATCCATTGGTAGCCTCCACAGTGTAGAGGCCACGGTGTGTACGGTCAGCGTCCCTGACAAACAGGGTGCTGGATCCAGGTACAGTGATAATGTCCATCATCTTTTTGGTAACCTCCACATCGTCTCTGAACCAGACGACCTTGGGAACTGGGCGTCCAGTGATGGTCACCTTCAGCCTGATGTTGTCTCCTGCCTTGACTGTCAAACCCTCAAAGTACTCTGGGCCAAACTCGATATTTGGGGGGGCTTGTTTTGAGAAAAAAGAGAGGTGTTAATTGTTTAGCTTTACTGAGATTTATCAATGTCATTTTCAGAAAGCTGAGCTGAGAGGCCTGGTTGTCTTTTACTTTAAAACAGTGAGCATTTAATAAAAGACAAAAAAAAACTGTTCAATGACTACGTAATTTACCCATCAATCCTAAAGTTTAATATTACAACCCTGTAGACTCTTGTTGTCCTGTCATTACTCACCGTTCTCACTTCTAACAACAATCAAGCCAGAGGAGTTAGAGGGAGGGCTGATAACGCCGATGGCATTTCTGGCAATGACTCTGAACTCGTAGCGTTCATTTGTTGCCAGCCCAGTAACAGTGTACTGGCACTCATGTACATCAGTCAAGTTGGCCTTGAACCAGCGACCTTGTCCTTGGCGTTTCTCAATGTTGTAGCCAGCAATCTTGCTACCACCATCACGTTTGGGTGCATCCCATTTCAGTGTCACTGAGTCACTAGTCACATCAATGTAGTCAGGCTGACCAGGAGGATCTGAAAGACATGAGATAAACCTTTAAACTTATTTTTGCCAAAGTGTATCCATTCTAACTATGTTTTAGTCAGGTTTTAAAACAGAAATGATTTTACTAAACATACTATAGTTTAAATATGCTTTATGTTTGGATCATAAATAAACAGAATAATGCAATCGTCACTCACCAACAGGACTGACAGCCATAGTTGGCTTGCTCTCGTCACTCATTCGGCTAAAGCCAGCATCGTTCTGGGCGTAGACCCTGAAGGAGTACTCAAGGCCTTCAATGAGTTCCAAAATCCTGAAATCTGTTTCTTTGATCAGCACAGTGTTTGCCTTTTGCCACATGATGCTGTTCTTTTCCTTCTTCTCCACATGGTAGCCCTGGATGGGGGTACCACCATCATATATGGGCTTCTCCCACTGGATGGTCATGCCATCGTTGGTGACATTGTACACCACAGGCTTGCCTGGGGGACCTGGAGGCCTGAACTGGTGCTTGGCAATGACCATCTGTGAGATCAGAGGCTCACTGACACCATATCTATTCTCAGCACACACTCTGAACTGGTACTGGACACCCTTGATCAGGTTGGGGACCTTGAACTGAGTTCCCTCTACACTGGAGCATGCCATCTTCCAGTTGGACTGGGAGGTGTCACGCTTCTCCACAGTGTAGCAGGTGATATCTCCGCCGCCATCATCACTGGGTTCATCCCAGGAGATCATGATGCTCTCAGCTCTCACTTCATCCAGTCGGATGGGTCCAACAGGCTTTGATGGTGGTCCAAGTGTGATGACATGGATGTGGAAAGATCTCCTGTTGACCTTATTGTCAAGGGTCAGGGTGTATTTACCCTCATTCTCCTTTTTGACATTCTTGATCATTAGAGTGGCTTTGTTTTCTGTCTTCTTGAAGCGTATTTGGTCACTCTCCTTCAGAGGCAGGTTATCCTTCAGCCAAAGAATAGCGGGTCTGGGTTTGCCTTTGTACGGCAGCTCGATGTGCACATTGTGACCCAGGCGAACACTCACAGTGCCATCTGGGTACTCTGCAAGGCTTGCCTCGGGTGTGATAATATAGTCAATGACCTTGATAGGCCCAGTCTCAACAAAGTCGCCCTGTCCCTTGTCATTCCTGGCAGCAACTCTAAAGAACATCTCTGAGTGCTCCTTGAGTTTCTTGACCTCAAACTCACATTGTCTGCTGGTTCCTCCCAATGACCATTCCTCACCCTGAGCCTTCTTCTCAATGACATAGTCAGAGATGATGCTGCCACCATCGTAATCGGGCTTCAGCCACTGCAGAGTGACAGAAGTCTTGGATGAATCCTTCATAGAGACCTCCTTGACTGGTCCTGGAGTCTCTGTGGCCTTCACAGGCTCAAGTGTGTCACATGGATCACCAACACCATTCTCATTTTCGGCTAACACACGGAAGAAGTAGGATGTCTTCTCAGAGAGATCTTCGATGGTGTATGTTGTTTCCGTGCATTTGCTTGTCACTGCAGAGTAGGATCTCTTAGAGGAGTCCCTTTTCTCAACAATGTAGTTTGTGATCTCAGCACCACCGTCCAGGAGTGGAGGCTCCCAGCAGAGAGTGACCTTTCCACGGGTCACATCCTTCATAACCAGGTTTCTGCACTGAGCTGGGGTATCCTGGACTTTCACGGACAGGGTCAGAGTCTTGGGTTCTCCCACACCATTCTCTATCTTGACTGTGTACTTTCCAGTGTCAAGCCTGTTCACCTCACGCATTACAAGGACTGTGGCTGTGTCTGAGTGGTGGAACTCATATTTGGGATTGCGATCAATGCATTCTTCTCCCTTGCTCCATGAAGCAGTGGGAGCAGGTCTGCCCTTCAGAGGAACAGACAGCTCCACGTCCTTGCCAGCCTTCACAATGTAGTGAGTTCTCATGGCCACATCTGAGTCAATCTGGGCTTCCTCTGTGAAAATCATGAAAAATATTCAAGGTCACACAGGGACTGCTATATGTAAGCAAAGTAAGAACAAAACAAGGCAGTGTTGTAAACGCACTTCACATTTTCAGTATCAGTGATAAACTTACCCAGGATATCCTTAGCCTGTACAGGTTCAGTCATCTCAAGAGGCTCTCCACGGCCAGCACAGTTAACAGCAGAGACTCTGAAGAAGTAGTTGACGTCTGGTTTTAAGTCATGAACTGTGTACTCTGTTGTCTTGACCTCTCCCTTGGAGGTAACCATGGCCCATTCTTTCTCTCCCTCAACAAGCTTCTCCACCATGTAGCTGGTGACCTCACTGCCTCCATCCCATTCTGGCTTGGACCAGCCCAAGGTGATGGATGTCTTGGTGGAGTCGACCACCTTCAGCTTGCATGGTTCATATGGTGGATCTGCAAATAAAATGTATTTGTTAGGTGGGGGTGTACAGTTAACTTTCTGGTTCCTCTTGGAAATCTGCAAATGTTGGATGACTTACCAACTGGGTCAGCAGCCTTGTAGAAGTCTGATGCATCAGAGAACGGCCCCTCTCCAGCCTTGTTAATGGCACAGACACGATATTGGTACTCATTTCCTTCTGTCAAGTGGTACACAGTCTGCTTGACGTCAGTGACAGGGTCTTTGTAAACTCTGATCCACCGCAAGCTCTTCTTGTCGCGTCTCTCCAGGTAGTAGCCAGTCACAGCGCTACCCCCATCTACACCTGGTTTGTCCCATTCCACCAACATGGTGGTCTTGGTGGCAGTGTTCACCTCAGGAGTACGAGGCTGGCCTGGAGTTACTATAGAATTGACAACAAATATGTTTAGGAATTGCAAATGATAAGAATCTGAATGAAATGACAGTTGTTGCAAAGTAAGTATTTGGCATTCATTTACCAGGAAAGTACTAGTGTGCATGTCACTCTATATGACTCATTCACTTTTACCATCATATTCAGCACTCTGTAACTTCAAAACTTACCAAAGGCGTTCTTCGCGATGACAGGCTCTGACTCCAGTGGCTCTCCAACTCCATACTTATTAACACCCATGACGCGGAAGACATATTCATTTCCACGCACCAGCTTGCCAACGGTGACATGTGTCTGCTCGTGCTTGTCTGAAACTGTCGTCCAGACCACTCGGCTGGTTTCACGGCGCTCAACTATGTAGTGGGTCACCTTGGAGCCTCCTTGGTCAGACTCAGGTATAGGTTCCCAGCTGAAGACAATTCTGTCTGCTGTGATGGAGTTAAAGTTAATGATGCCAGCTGGGGGTCCAGGTTTGTCTAAGAAGAGATTAAAAAAATAAAAATAGGAAGAGCATATGAACATCAAATGCAAAATGATGGAATGTTGCATCAAATAAGAGGATTTTAATTCAAACTGATAATGAATTCAGAACTGTGTGCAAGCTTTTCTAAATACCTAGGATTTCAATCCTGATGGTTGCAGATGCTGATCCGAGAACATTCTTGATCTTGACTTCATATGAGCCTGTGTCAAGGCGAGTTGCATCCTTGATCAGAACAGCAGAAGAGTCTGTTGTGCTTTCGACAGACAGAGTAGAGGATGCTACCAGCTCCTTTCCATCCTTGAGCCACTCAATGGTTGGCAGAGGCTTGGCAATAATTCCAACTCTGAGCTTAACTGATGCTCCAGCCTTGTACTGAACCACATCCAAATACTCTGGAGGAAGGTCAATGGCTGGGGCACCTGTGGGACATGAGATTATGATATAAATAATGTATGAATAAATTCAATAAAATGAAATAACAAATGTATAGGTATAAACAAAAACTCACCACATGCATCAACACAAGTGACTGGACCAGCAATGAGCGATGGGTTGCTGACAGACCCAACAGCATTCTTGGCAAACACTCTGAACTCATAAGACTCATCCGGGGTCAGTCCAGATGCAGTGAAGCCAAGTTCAATGACGTTTGTAAAGTTGGCCTTCACCCATCTTCCATTGGGAGCTTCCCTCCTTTCCACACTGTAGCCAGTAATCTTGCTGCCACCATCGAATGGAGGCCTCTGCCAGGACAGGCTGACTGAGTTCTTGGTGACTTCTGTGATACGGACATTTGCTGGGGGCTCTGTAACATTAAAGTGAAGTTTTAATGAAACAACAGTAAAGGCAAGCTCATATTATTCAAGTCTATGGTTAAAACCAGGGATAGTAATCCAAATTAAAAACACTTACCACAGGCATCGATAGCGAGCACCTCCTCAGAGGTCTTGCTCATCTTTCCAATACCAGCTGCATTTTCAGCTGCCACCTTGAACTCATAGATGAGGCCAGGGCAGATGTTAGTAACACGCCACTGGTTTCCTGGGATTGCGGTCTTATTGACCTTCTGCCAGAGGATGCTGCTCCTCTCCTTCATCTGTAGATGATATCCTACCACAGGGTTTCCACCATCATTAACTGGCTCATTCCAGCAGACTGTCAGGCTCTCTCTAGAGACAAAGCTGACCCATGGTGTGGATGGAGGTCCAGGGATGGCTGTAATGGACAGGATTCATTCAAGTGTTTATTCAGAATGATTCATCATCCATAAAACAAGTTTTTATCATGAGATAACAGAGAAGATGTAAGATTAAAATATGTTAATCCTGAGGGGATTTAAAATAACTGATGTTTAGAGCCCACAGACATTAAAGCTACATGATAATGTATTCAAGGGGTCTGACTTACTGTATGGAAGCTTGATCATGACTGGTTTGGTATCAATGTGGTCGCTGACACCATAGCGATTCTGGGCTTTGATTCTGAACTGATACTCCTCTCCCTTGGTGAGCTTAGTCACTTTGACGGCACTTCTGGCAATGCTAGTTGACACTTCTGCCCAGGTAGGAGTGCTGGTTTCACGTTTCAGAACAATGTAGTTGGTAACAGGGCTGCCACCATCATACTCTGGAGGAGCCCATTTCAGACACACTGTGGTCTCGCCGACCTCTCCAATCTCAACTGGACCAATAGGAGGTCCAGGTCTGTCCATCACAATGAAGATAATGAAGATCTTTGTGGTGCCTCCTGCATTTGAGGCGGTGATTTCATATTTGCCGGCGTCACTTGAAATGCTCTCATTTAGAGTGATGATTAAGCTGTCCGGTGTTACTTCTGTCAGCAGTCTCTTGGATCCCTTGATGACAACATTATTCTTGGACATAGTCACCTTAGGCATGGGCCTGCCAGTGAGAGGAATCTCGAAGGTCAGGTCAGATCCTGCTTTCACATAAACTGTGTTCTTGGGGTAGTTCGTCAAGTCAAACTCTGGAGCCTCTGTAAAATAAAATAAGACAGCACTATGATAAGTAATGTCACTTCAAAAATAGTACCCCCATCAGTTTGCCAGTTTATATGGAAATGCAGCATTTTATTATTTACCTTTATTAAAAAAAAGAGAAAGAGAAATAATTACAAAATTATGATATAACTGTTACAAAAATGCAGTGGTAAAGCTAGAGGTAGTACCTTGTATTTCCTTGACAATAACAGGTACAATCATCTCCTTGGGTTCACTGAGTCCAGCATGGTTCTCAGCACGGACCCGGAAGAAGTACTCAGCACCCTCTCTCAGGCTCTTGATGGTGTGAGTCATGGTCCTCACAGTGGCACACTTCACCCACTTGGTCTGTCCCTTCTCCACAGCATCAATAAGGTAACCAGTAACTCTGCTACCACCATCGTACTCTGGTCTTGTCCAGGCAATCGTAATGCTGTCCTTCGTAACATTCACAACTCCAAGTTTCATGGGTGGACTTGGCACCTCTGTAACAGACAGTAGTATGTTTTATGAAGCACATTTTGTCAACATAGAAGGTGTATAAAATCAACTGATATAAAAAAAATTGTAAAGTCATACGTTACCTGTGATCTTGGTTCCACCCTTGGCCTCCTGAGGTACACCCACTCCATACTCATTTTCTCCAATAATTCTGAAGTAATAGATGGCTCCCTCCTGCAAATCTTCCACCTTGTATGTAAGTGCGTGGCAGTTGCTGGTCACAGACACCCAGGCCTTCTTACTGGCCTCACGTTTTTCAACATGGTAGGCCTTCACTGCATCACCACCATCATTCTCTGGAGCTTCCCAAGTGAGGGTTGCAGAGTCCCTAGTCACAGCTGAAACTTTAACATTGACAGGGGGTCCAGGAGAGTCGAGCACCTTGACAACCATGGGCAATGTTGCTTTTCCCAGTGGTGATTCGATAGTGACGCTGTACTCTCCAGAGTCATTTCTATTTGACTTTTCAATAGTCAGTGAGGTGCTGGAATCTGTTGACTCAATGGTTCCTCTGACCTTCAGATCAACACCCTCCTTGGCCCATTCCACTGATGGCACAGGTTTGCCCTTGAATGGTACATTCAGAGTAAATGCGGTGCCATGCTTAACAATGAGTACTTTACGCATCTCAATGTCAACATCAAATGATGGCTCTGCAGTTCTGTCCATTGCTGCAGCTCCATCTGAATATGGGCTCCGTGCACTGCTGCCAACTTTGTTTATTGCCTTGACACAGAATTCATATTTGGCATCTGTCTTTAGTCCTGTGATTGTGAATTCCAAGCTCTTGGTAAGAGGGATAGCCTCAACCCATCTTGCCAGTTCCTCAGGTGATTCAATTACCTCCTCTTCCTCCTCCTCATATTCTTCCTCTTCTCCCTCAACTTCTGGCTGCGGTTTGCGAATGTAGTCTCTGTATTCTACACTGTATCCAAGGATGGGAGCACCACCATCATCTGCTGGTGGTTTCCAGACAATGGACACACTGTCCTTGGTTGAACTGATAATTTTTGGTTTGGTTGGGCGAGAAGGAACAACCAGAGGATCCATTGCTCTGAATGTTGCAGATGGTTCACTTGGGGGACTCAGACCAGCGGCATTTTCAGCGTAGACTCTGAAGTCATACTCACAAGCCTTGCGCAGTTTGGTTGCTACTGTGGTACATTCAACAACCAGATCTCTGTTCACACGGATCCAGCGCATACCTGTCTTTTCACGACGCTCAATTACATATCCAATAATGGGGCTGCCTCCATCACTGGCCGGCTTGCACCAGGTGAGAGTCATTGAATCTCCAGTTATGGCAGTGACATCAACACCAGCTGGGGCAGTGGCAATAGTGTAGGGATCTGTAACCTTTACAGCATCACTCTCCAGAGCCTCACCAAGTCCATATTTATTGACAGCCAAAACCCTGAAGATATATTCATTGCCCTTTTGCAGTCCTTTGACTTTGAAGTATGTTTTTGTGACGTCTCCCTTCACTAGTGTCCATGCCAAGCGGCTGGTCTCACGCTTCTCAACAACGTAATGTGTGATATCAGCACCACCGGCCTCCTGAGGGGGACCCCATGACAAAGTGCACTCCTCAGCTGTAAGACCTGTGATCTGCAGAGGTCCTGCTGAGGGTCCTGGCTTATCAATAATCACACAGTTTATTGGCATGGTAACTGCTCCTGCAATATTTTGCAGAGTCAGGGCATACTGTCCAGAATCTCTTCTGATACAGTCCTTAACAATGACAGACGTGCTGGTATCTGTCGTAACAATCTGTATTCTAGCTCTCAGCTCAATCTCTTTGCCATCCTTGGTCCAGGAAACAACAGGAGCAGGGCGTCCAGCAAGGTCAGCATTTATCTTCAGAGTTTCACCTGCTTTCACAAACACTGTCTCTCTAAACTTGACATCCATCATGATGCGTGGTGGATCCACATCATCTTTGACAGTTATGGGGCCAGTGTTGTCAGATGGTTCACTGAACAATCCAGCTGCATTCTTAGCAATGACACGGAAGTCATACTTGCTGTTTTCTGTAAGTCCTGTCACATCGTAGTGGGTCTCAGGCACATTGGTAAAGTTGCACCTTGTCCAGCGTCCTTCTGGAAGGTCTCTGCGTTCAATGATGTAGCCAGAAACCTTGGCTCCTCCATCATACTCTGGTTTATCCCAAGACAAGGAGACAGATGTTCTGGTAATGGCAGTGACCACAGGCGTGCCTGGAGGGTCACATGGGTCCCTGGCTGCTACAGGTTCACAAGCTTTGCTGCATTTACCAATACCAGCAATATTTTCAGCATAGACACGGAATTCATACATCATGCCCTCTTCAATTCCATTGACTTTGTATTCTGTATCTTTGATCATTCCTCTGTTCATCTTTGTCCAAAGAATGCTAGAGCGCTCCTTCCTCTCCAGATGGTAGCCCAGAACAGCACTACCGCCATCAACGACTGGCTCATTCCAAGTCACCAACATGTAAGACTTGGTGGCCAATTTCACAATTGGCGTGGAGGGTGGTCCAGGTTGTTTGAAATTATACTGAGCAACAATTCCTGGTGAATCCAGATATGTACTCTTTCCGTAACGGTTGACTGCATAGATGCGGAACTGGTACTCTGCTCCGTGTGTCAGGCGGCCAGCCTTGAAACATGTCCTGGCAACATTACTTGCTACCATCTGCCATTCTTGTGTGTTTGTGTCTCTCTTCTCCACTATGTAGTTACTGATGGAGCAGCCACCATCATACTCTGGTGGTGACCAGGACAATGTAATGCTGTCTGAGGTAACAGCATCCACTTTAATAGCTTTAGGTGGACCTGGTTTATCAAGGACAACAACTCCAATATCTGTTGTGACAGTTCCTGCTGTGTTGGCCAGGGTGATTTCATACTTGCCAACATGTTCTCTTTTAGCCTCTTTGATGAGTATTTTGGATGAGGTTGCAGTGTTTAAGATGGTCAGTGATGATGTTTGCTTCAGAGGAAGGCCATCCTTCTTCCAGGATACAACAGGCTTTGGCCTGCCTCTCACCGGAACCTCAAGAGTGAGGTCGTCTCCAGCCTTCACACTGTATGTATTAAACAGTAAGTTGACAGATGGCTCGATTTCAACGTCCTTTGTAACCACAGGCAAGCCAAGATCTTTCGGCTCACTCTTTCCTTTCTCATTGATTGCGACAACCCGGAATAAATAGGCTTCATTAGGAGTCAGATTAGGAACGGTTGCTTCAGGCACCTTGACTGTGCATGCTGTGCCCCATTTATCTCCAGTCTTAGGCTTAAATTCTACATTGTAGCACATTACTTTGCTTCCACCATCATGAGCAGGTTTGTCCCATGCCAGTGTCACGCTGGTCTTTGTCAGATCTACAACAGTAACTTTGCTTGGTGGCAGAGGTACCTCAGATATTTTGATTTCTTTGGTTTCAGCCATCTGTCCTTGGCCATACTCATTGACAGCACAGACTCTGAAGTAGAAATTTCCACCCTCAGGCAGCTCTTCAATCTTGAACGAGTTGGCTGTGCAGTTGCTGGTGACAGTGGTATAGACCTTTCGGACAGACTCTCTCTTCTCTACAATGTAGTTTGTGATTTTAGAGCCACCGTCAGTGAGTGGAGTATCCCAGGCAAGAGTCACTGAATCCTTCTTGAGCTCCTTCACAGCAAAGTTTTGTGGTGCGCTTGGTGTATCCAGAATTCTCACTGCAACAATAGCAGATTTTGTACCACTGCTGTTCTCCAGTGTTAGTGAGTATTTTCCACTGTCAAAGCGGTTGACATTGTCAATGACAAGCATGGTGTATGAACTGGTGGTGTCAATGGCAGCACGCTCTGTGAGCATACCCTCAACTCTCTCCCATTTCACAGCAGGTTCAGGCCTTCCTCTGATGGTGACAAACAGACGCAGGGTTCCACCAGCACGAACAGATACCACCTTCCTGAGATCAGCATCCAGCTCAATCTCTGGTGCTTCTGACCTGTCAGAAGTAACCACACTTCCGCTAACATTAGCAGCCTCGCCTACTCCCTCAGAGTTGATGGCGCAGATGCGGAATTGGTACTCTCCACCTTCTTTCAGATCTGTGATAGTGAGTTTAGTGGCCTGAATACCAGTGGGTGGAGTGCACATGGCCCATTCTTTTTCTACTACTGGTGCTACTTCTGCCTCTGTTGATTCGGGCACTGGTGTATACTCCCTCATTTCAACAATGTAGCCCTTGATGTAGGCACCACCATCAAAGTCAGGTTTGCCCCATGACAGAGACACGGAAGACTTTGTGTAGTCTGTCACCTTAGGATGGTGTGGAGGCCCAGGTGGTGTTGTAGCATCACATGCTCTGTAGAACAGGGACAATTCACTGAGGTCTCCTATTCCAGCCTCATTCTCAGCAGCAACACGAAACTCATAGAAGTGATCTGTCATCAGACCTGTGACCTTGAAGTGGGTGTCAGTCAGCTTTTGTCTGTTGCATTTTGTCCACCTTACACTATCTTTGTCGCGTTTTTCGAGGTGGTAGCCTTCAATGTCAGCTCCACCAGTCTGTTCTGGAGCGGTCCATGACAGAACCATAGAGTCCTTTGTGATAAGACTGGCCTCTGGAGTTCCAGGAGCACTGGGTGGCTTGTATGGATTGCGTGCAATGACGGGTTCACTCTCGAGATAATCACCAACACCATATTTGTTCACAGCCCTGACTCTGAAAATGTATTCATTTCCATGGAGCAAATTTGTTAGCTTATGGTACAGTCCCTTGATATTTGGTGCAGCTACTGTCCAGGACAACCTGCTAGTCTCTCTCTTCTCCAATACATAGTGAGTGATACTAGCCCCACCATCCAGAGCCGGCTCAGACCAGGCAAGGATGCACCTGTCAGCCATGACTCCTGTCACCTTCAGGGGTCCAGTGGGTGGACCTGGTTTATCAAGAACTTTGACAGTAATGGGGAAGGTTTTTGTACCACCCAGATTTTTGAGGACAAGGTCATAGTGACCGCTGTCAAGCTTCGTTGTATCCTTAATGGTTATGGCTGCACGCTTCTGTGTAGTTTTCACTTCAATGCGTAGGGCTTTGTCCATTTCCTTGCCCTCCTTTAGCCATACAACATCAGGAATTGGTTTTCCATAGATGTCTGCATCAAGAATCAAGTGTTCTCCAGCACTGACAACGATGGCATCCTTGTATTTGGGATCCATTGAGGCCCTGGGTGGTTCAATTTCATCAGTAGCCGTAATAGGTCCAGAGCTGTCAGATGGCTCGCTGAAGACTCCAGCTGCATTTCTTGCAATGACTCTAAATTCATATTGCTCATTCTCTGTCAGACCAGTGACGGTGTACTCAGTGTCAATTATATTAGTGAAGTTAGCTCTTACCCAGCGTCCATCGGGGGAGGAAAGATCTTTCCTTTCCACAATATATCCATTCACCTTGCTGCCACCATCATACTGAGGCTTGGTCCACTGAATCTTGATGAGATTCTTAGAAATAGATACAGCTTCGGGAGTACCAGGAGGATCACATGGGTCACGAGCAACAAAGGACTCTGACACTTTGCTGCATCTACCAATGCCAACAATATTTTCAGCATATACTCTGAATTCATATCCAATACCCTCCTCAAGATTGCAGATCTTGAACTGAGTATCAGTGATGAGAGTCTTGTTCAGTTTGTTCCACAGAATGCTGCTTCTCTCCTTGCTTTCCAGATGGTAACCGATAACTGCACTGCCACCATCATTCACTGGCTCATTCCATTCAATGATCATCATTTCCTTTGTTGCAGATTTGACAAACGGTGTTCCTGGAGGCCCTGGTGGTTTGTATGGATATTGCACGACAATGGACTTGGAGTCCAGAGGCACGCCCTTTCCATATCTGTTTTCAGCTATAATTCTGAACTGGTATTCTGCACCAGTCTTCAGCTTGGTGACCTTGAAAGCTGTTCTAGCAAGCTGTGTGGTTACTGACTGCCATGTTGTGGTGGTGGTATCTCTCTTCTCCACTATATAGTTCTTCACCTGGCATCCACCTGTGTACTCTGGGGGGTCCCAGGCCAGATGGACAAAGGTATTGCTCACTTCAACAACCTTGATTGGACCTTTTATTGGACCAGGCTTGTCAAGAATAATGACAGCCACATCCTCAGTGATTGTGCCAGCAGTATTGGTTGCTGTAATGGAGTATTTACCAAAGTCCTCTTTGCATGCCTCAGTAATTTGAATTGCAGTTGTTGCTGGAGTGTTTACCACATTGACTCTGGATGTCACCTTCAAAGGTTCACCATCCTTAGCCCAGGTGACTTTAGGTTTGGGTCTACCAAGCACAGGGAACTCCAACTTAAGATCTTTTCCAGCTAATACACTGTAAGTGTTAAATTGCATCTGAATACTTGGCTCCATGGTCATGTCGCTGGCAACAACAGGTGCAGCAAGTGCCTTTGGCTCACTCTTTCCCTTCTCATTGTAAGCGATGATACGGAATAGGTATTCTGTTCCAGGTGTGAGTCCTGTGGCAGTGCCGTCGCATGTTTTTGTATTGGTTGCAACTCCCCACTTATCTGTACCCTTAGGCTGCATCTCAATTAGGTAGCCACCAATTCTACTGCCTCCATCATGCTCAGGTTTCTCCCAGGCCAGTGAGGCACTGGTCTTGGTGACATCAGTGAGGAAGACTTTTCCAACAGGCAGTGGTACCTCAGACGCCTTGGAAGCCGTCTTTGTTTCAACAGCTTGGCCGACTCCGTAGTCATTCTCAGCCATGACTCTGAAGTAGTACATAGCACCTTCAATCAAGTTCTCAACCTTGAATGTTGTCTTTGTGCATTTAGTGGACACATTTGCATATGCCTTTCTGGTTGATTCACGTTTGTCAATGACATAGTTCTTGATTTTGGAACCTCCATCAATCAGTGGGGCATCCCATACAAGAGTGACAGAGTCCTTTTTGACATCTTTGACCACAAGATTCTGTGGGGCTCCGGGTGTATCCAGGACTTTAACAGTGACAAGCTCAGACACAGCGCCACTGCTGTTAGTAAGGTTTAGGGTGTATTTTCCTGAATCACTCCTGTCACATGAGTCAATTGACAACTGTGTGAAGTTGAGAGCCTTCTCAACCACTGCTTTGTCAGTCAGGTTTCCCTCATCCTTAGTCCACTTAATCTCAGGTGTTGGCCTTCCCTTAAACGGAATATGGATTCTAACAGATCCACCGGCTTTCACAATGATGCCCTTCCTCAGCTCAGAGTCAAGGTGGATCTCTGGTGGTTCCACCCTTTCCTCCGGCTTGGCTGTTCCACATAGAGCTGCTGGCTCACCAACTCCCAGTTTGTTCAGAGCACACACCCGGATCTTGTACTCCTGACCCTCAGTCAGTTTGGTAATTTCATATTTGTTGACACGCAGGCCGGTGGGGGGAGTAACCATGGTCCATTCCTCCTCCTCAGCCTTGCAGACTTCAACAATGTATCCCTGAATGGCGCTGCCACCATCAGACAAAGGCTTACCCCATGACACTGTAATAGAACTCTTTGAGGAGTCAGTCACATTCACGTATGCTGGGGCACCTGGTTTGTACTTGGGATCACAGGCCTTGTAGTATGAACTTGGAAGGCTTGGCTCTCCCACTCCAACGACATTCTCAGCAGCCACTCTGTATTCATACTCGTGGTTGGTGGTTAAGCCTGTGACTCTAAAGGAGAGGTCAGTGACCTTCTGCCTATTGCATCTAGTCCATTTGATTCCAGTTCTGTCCTTCTTTTCAATTATGTAACTGGTGATCTCACTGCCGCCATCAGTCTCAGGGGCAGACCAACTGATGGTCATGCCATCATGGGCAATGTTGGATACATCCTCAATGTGAGGTGGACCAGGAGGAACAAATGGAGTCTTCATAATCGCCCCACCAGACACCAGTGGCTCACTGACACCATAACTATTAACTGCCATGACGCGGAACATATACTCATTACCTTCCAGTAATTTGGTGACTTTGAAGGATGTGGTGTTACAGCTGTTAGAAACAACAGTCCAAGCTAGACGACTGGTCTCTCTTCTCTCAATGATATAATGTGTGATAGGACTACCTCCATCATGCAGAGGGGCACGCCATACCAGTGTGCATCTATCCTCAGCTACTCCAGCGATGTGGAGGGGTCCTTCACATGGACTAGGCTTGTCCAGGACCACAACCTTAAATGGCACAGTTTCACTGCCAGCCACATTTGTCAGCTGCAGCATGTAAATTCCACCATCAATTCTGACAGCATCCTTAATGACAATCATTGCATGGTTTTCTGTGTTTTTGATCTCTAGTCTGAGTGTGTTCTCAATTGGTTTTTCATCCTTTATCCACTGAATTGTAGGCAGTGGCTTTCCATGGACATCAGCATCTAGCTTAAATGTCTCTCCAGCATTTACGATGATGGTCTTGGTGAATGCGGGGTCAATGGAGAATTTGGGTGCCTCCACCTTATCACTTGCAGTGATTGGTCCGCTATTGTAAGATGGCTTGCTGATGGTACCGACAGCATTTTTAGCAATGACTCTGAAGTCATACTGTGCATTTTCAGTCAATCCAGTCACAGTAAACTGGGTCTCAATCACATTAGTGAAGTTTGCCCTGACCCACCTGCCCTCTGGCAGATCACGCTTCTCCACAGTATAGCCAGTTATATTACTGCCACCATCATACTCTGGTTTAGTCCACTGAATGACAATGGTATCTTTGGTCACATGGGTGGCCTCTGGTGTGCCAGGAGGGTCACATGGGTCACGGGCAACACAGCCCTCTGAGACCTTACTGCACCTGCCAATGCCAACAATATTTTCAGCATAAACCCTGTATTCATACTCTACACCCTCCTCCAAGGGGTGACTCTTGAAACTAGTCTCGTGAATAAGCATCTTGTTGATCTTGACCCAGAGAATGCTATTCCTCTCTTTCCTTTCGAGATGGTAACCAAGAACAGGGCTGCCTCCATCTGTGACAGGCTCATGCCACTCAACAACCTGGTGGTCCCTAGAAAGAGATGAGATGAAAGGAGTGCCAGGGGGGCCTGGTTCTCTGTATGGGTACTGAGCGACCACAGCAGATGAATCCAGGCCATGACTCTTGCCATAGCGGTTCTGAGCAATGATCCTGAACTGGTACTCAGCTCCAGTCTTCAGTCTAGGCACTTTGATGGTGGTTCTGGCACAGTTGATGCTGACATTTTCCCATGTTGTTGTAGTAGTGTCTCTCTTTTGCACAATGTAGTTTGAAATCTGGCAGCCACCATTGTGCTTTGGTGGGTTCCACGAAATAGTGACACTCTGTGTGGTGATTTCATCAAACCTCACAGGACCGGATGGAGGGCCAGGCTTGTCAAGCACAATGATTTCAACTGTTGTGTCCTTCTTTCCAGCTGAGTTAGCAGCATTTATACTGTACATGCCACCATCATCACCGGCTGCTTCCTTAATGCTGAGTGTTGTAAGTGTTGGTGTGTTGAGAATGTTGACTCTGCTGGTGAACTTCAAAGGAGCTCCATCTTTAGTCCATGTAACTACTGGTTTAGGACGTCCAAAGATGGGAATGTCAATCTTCAGGTCTTTGCCCACATGGACACTGTAGCTGCTGAATGCTGGTCGAACATCAGGCTCAAAGACCAAGTCCTTGGTCATTACTGGACCAGCAAGGACTTTGGGGTCACTCTTTCCCTTATCATTGATTGCTGTAACTCTGAACAGATACTCCTCTCCTGGGTTCAAATTGGAAACAGTAGCCTCCATTGTCTTAAATGTATTAACACCAGACCACTTCTCCTGGCCCTTGAGCTGCACCTCGAGCAGGTACTGCATGACTCTGCTACCACCATCATACTCAGGCCTCTCCCAGGCCAAAGAGATACTTGATTTGGTTTGGTCTGTAACAATCAAGCTCTTAGGACACTGGGGCACTTCTGAAACCTTAAGAGGGTCAACAGTTGCTGCAGGCAGGCCAACGCCATGTGCATTCTCAGCAAGGACTCTGAAGTAGTAACTACAACCCTCCTGGAGTGGCTCAATCTTCCATGAAAGAGCATGACAATTTGTTACAACAGCTGCATATGTTTTACGTGTGCTTTCTCTCTTTTCCACAACATAGTTCTTGATCTTGGATCCACCATCCAACAGAGGCGGTTCCCAAACCAGTGTCACTGACTGGTTT
Source organism: Lates calcarifer (assembly GCF_001640805.2). Classification (NCBI taxonomy): domain Eukaryota; kingdom Metazoa; phylum Chordata; class Actinopteri; family Centropomidae; genus Lates; species Lates calcarifer. The sequence continues at coordinate 44,146 of NW_026117523.1, forward strand.
GTAATTTCCTTCACTTTCAGGTTAACAGGAGCACTAGGTGTGTCGAGAACACGGACGACAACAAATGCTGATTTGGTTCCACTGGAGTTTTCTGCAGTGACTGTATATTTTCCGCTGTCATTTCTGTTCACATTGTCAATAACCAAGGATGTGTAACTGCTGGTCACCTCAACCTGAGCAGTCTCCTTAAGGGCCGCTTCATCCTTGTCCCACTTAATTGTAGGAGTGGGCCTTCCTTTGATGGGGATAAACAGCCTAAGGGAAGCTCCGGCTTTAATGGACACAATCTTCCTCAGTTCTGGATCAATGTCAAGGTCTGGCTCTTCTGCCCTGTCCTGGGCAACAACAGCTCCAGAGACATCAGCATGCTCGCCAACTCCAACTTTGTTGATAGCACATACTCTAAACTTGTATGCCTGGTTTTCCTTCAGATTTGCAGCTTCAAACTTGGTCCTCTTGATACCCGTTGGTGGTGTGCACATTATCCACTCCTCAGCAGGTGCATCTGCAGCTGGAGCTTCAGCTGGGGCCTCAGCTGGTGCTGTGGTAGTGCAGCACTCAACAATGTATCCCTGAATCTCACAGCCACCATCACAGGCAGGCTTGCCCCATGACAGGAATACTGAAGTTTTAGTTGTGTCAATAACTCTTGGATTGTGTGGTGGGCCAGGCCTGAAGATCGGGTCAAGGGCTTTGTAGAATACAGTCGGGGAGCTTGGCTCACCAACACCAACAGCATTCTCAGCAGCAACTCTGAATTCATAGCTATGGCTTTCCAGGAGTCCGGTGACTTTGAAAGTCAAGTCAGTGACAGTTTGTCTGTTGCATCTGGTCCATCTTACACCCTCTTTGTCATGTTTCTCAATAATGTATCCAGTGATAGGACTGCCTCCATCTTCAGAGGGAGCCTCCCAGGTGAGCACCATTGAATCTTTTTTGACATCTGAAACTTCTAAGCTCTTGGGTGAGCCAGGGGGCACATATGGATCTTTGATCATGACAGGAGCAGATTCAAGTCCTGCGCCCACCCCAAACTGGTTGACAGCACGGACTCTGAAAATGTACTCATTTCCTTCCAGGAGCTTAGTGATCTTCAGACAAATATTCGCCACTTTTGGGTCAACAACAGTCCAGACTAGTCTGCTTGTCTCTCTCCTCTCCACAGTGTAGTGAGAGATCTTACTGCCACCATCTTGTAGCGGTGGTTTCCATGCAAGACAGCATTGGTCTTTGGTTATTCCTGTAATAACAACAGGTCCTTGTGGTTCTCCAGGTTTATCGAGAACAACTACATTGATCTGCACAGCCTTTTCACCTCCCGGATTTCTCAGCAGCAGAGTGTACTGGCCTCCATCTGAAAGTTTTGCTTCCTTGACAGATATATAGGCTTTGGTGGGTGTGTTCTTAATTTCTCTATGAATAGTGTTACCCAGTTCCTGTTCTCCCTTCATCCAGTGGATAGAGGGCAGTGGCTTACCATGAACATCTGCATCAATCTTGAAGTTGTCTCCAGCATTAACCACAATGGTCTGTGTGTACTCTGGATCAATGCTGATGCGTGGTGGCTCAATCTCATCCCTGGCAGTGATAGGACCAGTGCTATAAGACGGGACACTGAAAACACCAGCTGCATTTCTGGCAATGACACGGAACTCATACTGATTGTCTTGCACAAGTCCAGTTGCAACATATTCTGTCTCAATGATATTAGTGAAGTTAGCCTTCTGCCAACGACCTTCTGGAAGCTCCTTCTTTTCCACAATGTAACCTGTAACCTTTGCACCACCGTCATACTCGGGCTTGGTCCAAACTATGGTCACAGAGTCCTTAGTGATCTTCGTTGCCTCTGGGGTGCCAGGAGGATCACAGGGATCTCTAGCAATGTGACCCTCAGACACTTTGCTCACTTTGCCCACGCCAACAATGTTTTCAGCATAAACTCTGTATTCATACTCCATTCCTGGCTCCAAAGCAGTGGTCTTAAAGGTTTGGTCAGTAATAAGAGACTTGTTAAGTTTGACCCACAGGATGCTGTTTCTCTCTCTCCGTTCAAGATGGTATCCCAAGATACTGCTTCCACCATCATTCACAGGTTCATTCCAGGCCACCAGCATGCTGTCCTTGGTACAGGCTGCAATGGATGGTGTTCCTGGGGGTCCTGGGAGCTTGTATGGGTATTGAGCCACAATACACTCTGACAAAAGAGTTGGGCCTTTTCCATATCTGTTTTCTGCTGTGATTCTAAACTGGTACTCAGAGCCAGTCTTCAGTCTACCTGCCTTGATTTTGGTCCTTGCAAGGTTAGGAGATACAACCATCCAGTTGGTTGTGGAAGTGTCTCTCTTTTCAACAATGTAGTTTTTGATGGTGCAACCACCGTCATAGTCTGGTGGGTTCCAGGAGATGGTTACGCTGTCAGCAGTGACCTTCTCCACCTTAACTGGACCTCCTGGCTGGCCAGGTTTGTCAAGAACGACGATGCCAATGTCTGCAGTTGTCTCTCCTGCTGTGTTGTTAAGAGTAATAAGGTAGTGTCCAACGTCATCTTTAGTAGCCTCTTTTATATTGAGGTTCAGCATTTTGTCTGTTGCATCAAAGTTTACTCTGGTAGTCCTCTTCAGAGGCTGACCATCCTTAACCCAGGAGACAGTTGCTTTGGGACGTGCAACAAATGGAACCTCCACTGTCAGGTCTTCTCCTGCCAACACACTGAACGTGTTGAACAACATTTTCACAGCAGGTGCAACGACAAGGTCTTTAACAATCACAGGCACACCAATTTGACGTGGGTCACTTGTTCCCTTCTCATTTCTTGCTGCTACACGGAACATGTATTCTTCACCTGAATTAAGTCCACTAATTGTAGCCTCTGTTTCCTTTACAATCACAGCCTGGGTCCACTTATCAACACCCTTAGGCTGGATCTCAACGACGTAACAGCCTACTCTACTGCCACCATCATGCTCTGGTTTCTCCCAAGAGAGGGTGACACTGTTTTTGGTGACATCCTTAAGAGTGATTTTGCCAGGTGGCTGTGGTTTCTCAGACACTTTAACTGATTCACCAGTCTCAATGGGCAAGCCAATGCCGTATTCATTCTCAGCCAAAACTCTGAAGTAATAGTTGCATCCTTCCAGGAGCTGGCCAACTGTGTAGGTGGTATGATGGCAGAGAGCATTGACTGTGGCATATGCTTTCCTAGTGGACTCACGTTTTTCAATAATATAGTTCTTAATCTTAACTCCTCCATCATTCACTGGTGGATCCCAAGTCAGAGTGACAGCTTCATTTGTAACAGCAGTAATCTTCAGATTCTGTGGGGCACTTGGTGTATCAAGTACCCTCACTTGGACTGAGACTGTCTTAGAGCCAGAGCCGTTTTCAACTGTAAGATTATATTTTCCACTGTCAAATCTGTTGACATTTTCAATTACAAGTAACGTATATGATGTGGTGCTGTCAATGGTTGCCCTCTCAATAGGTTCACCATCTCCTTTGGTCCATTTAGCTTGAGGAGCCGGTCTGCCTCTGATAGGCACAAACAGTCTAAGTGAGCAGCAAGCTCTAAGACTGACAACCTTGCGGAGCTCAGCATCCAAATCAATCTCTGGTGGCAGGAGTCTGTCCTCCGCCTTGGCATTGTCAGGTACAGATGCAGGCTCTCCAATTCCTTCGCCGTTGACAGCAGAGATGTTGATCTTGTACTCCTGGTTCTCCTTTAGGTTAATAATGGTGAATGAAGTGGCAAGAAGACCTTCTTTGGGTGTCACAATAGTCCATTCCTCTTCTTCTGGCTTTTCAGATGGGATGCAGGTCTCTACAATGTAGCCAGTGATGTCAGAGCCACCATCATACACAGGTTTGTTCCAGGCAATGGTAATTGAGGACTTGGTTGTGTCCAAGACTCTGGGGTTGCATGGAGCCCCTGGCTTGTACAGTGCATCAGTTGCCTTGTAGAATGGACTGGAGACACTTGGTGCACTCACTCCAGCAGCGTTCTCAGCAATTATCCTGAATTCATATTCATGTCCAACAACAAGGCCTCCTGCCTTGAACTGAAGATCTTTGACCTTCCTCTTGTTGCATTTGACCCAGCGCAGGCCTATTCTGTCTTTTCTTTCAATGTTGTAGTTGGTGATGGGACTTCCGCCATCACTCTTAGGTGCTTGCCACATAACAACCATTGAATCTTTTGTGATTGCTGTCACCTCAGGATTCTCTGGAGGATCTGGAACCACATATGGGTTGTCTGCAATAGTGGGTTCTGATTCAAGAGACTCACCAGCTCCATATTTGTTTACTGCCATTACTCTGAAGATGTATTCATTTCCTTTAAGCAGCTTGGTCACCTTATATTGTGTAACCTGTAGGTCTGAAACCACATTGGTCCAAACCAGTCTGCTTGATTCACGCTTCTCAACCACATATCCTTCAATCTTGGCACCGCCATCATCTGCAGGTGGAGCCCAGGTCAATTCACAGTTGTCAGCTGTGACATTAGACACCTTCAGAGGTCCAACTGGTGGTCCAGGTCTGTCAAGCACTTTAACATTAAAGATGTGTTTAGCAAATCCACCAACATTAGTGGCAGTCAATACAAATTCTCCACCATCTGACCTTATTGAGTCCTTGTTGGTCAGAGTGGTTGTCAGTTCAGTGAACCTAACCTCCAGTTTCATTGTGTTCTCAACCTCCTTTCCATTCTTGGTCCAAACCATAGATGGCGTTGGTTGACCAGCAATGTCAGCATCAAGCTTGAAGGACTCTCCCGCCTTCAGGAGAACAACATCCTTAAAGATGGCATCAACCATAATGCGTGGTTCAATAATGTCATCTTTGCAGATAATTGGGTCTGAGGGCTCAGATGGCACGCTTACTGCACCTGCTGAATTTCTGGCCATGACACGGAACTCATAGGAGGCATCTTGAGTCAGTCCACTGACAGTGAATGTTGTCTCAATGATGTTTGTGAAGTTGGCTCTGATCCAGCGACCAGCAGGCAGCTCTCTCTTTTCCACTGTGTAGCCAGTGATCTTGAAGCCACCATCATACTCAGGCTTTGTCCACTGAATAGTGATGACATTCTTGTTGACAAATATTGGCACAGGTCGGCCTGGTGGGTCTACAGGGTCCAAGGCCAGTATTGCCTCTGAGGCCTTGCTGGGCTTACCTATTCCGGCCATGTTTTCAGCTAAGACACGGAACTCATAGGCAACTCCATCTTCAAGCCCATTGGATTTAAAGATGTTTCCTTTCACAAGACCCTTGCTGATCCTATACCATATAATGCTACTTCTTTCTTTCCTTTCAACATGATAACCAATGACTTCATTTCCACCATCAGACACAGGCTCATTCCAGCCAATTGTTATAGAGTCCTTGGTAAATGCAACAACACTAGGAGTGCCAGGAGGTCCAGGGACCTTAAATGGATAGCCAGCCACCACTGATTCTGAAGTGATGGGAGGTCCAGCACCATATCTGTTCTTAGCTTTTACTCTGAACTGGTACTCTGATCCAGTGGTTAACCGAATGGCTTTGAACATTGTACGAATAACAGTGGAAGACAGCTCTGTCCACGTTTGGGAGGTGGTGTCTCTGATCTCAACCACGTAATTATTGATTGGAACTCCTCCATCATTCTCAGGAGCATCCCATGCAAAGACACAATAGGTACGAGATATCTCCACAATCTTAACTGGTCCCTTGGGAGGCCCAGGTACATCATGCACTTTGACGGTGATGTTATCCGTCACAGAGCCAACAATGTTCTTTCCTGTCATGGTGTACACACCGCTGTCACCTCTGTTGCATTCATTGATGCTGAGGATAACAGTGGCTGCAGTAGCTTCCACAATGGTTCTCTGTGTGAGCTTCAGGGCCGCACCATCCTTCTGCCAAGAGACAGTTGGTCTAGGACGTCCCATAACTGGGATTTCAACCTTGATGTCATCTCCTGCCTTGGCAATAACAGTCTTCTGACATACACCACGCAGGTCAAACTCAGGCAGTGAAGTAGAATCCTTGACGACAATGGGTTTGCTCTCACGTGGAGCGCTTCTACCCGACAGGTTGACCGCCATCACGTGGAAAATGTACTCCTCATTCTCATTTAGATTTTTCACTGTGAAATCCATGCTCTTGACTGTTGTTACATGGGCCCACTGATCAGTTCCCTTCTTCTGGGCCTCCAGGACGTATCCCGTGATTCTGCTTCCACCATCGTGCTTGGGCTTAGTCCAAGCCAGGCTCACAGAGTTCTTGGTGATATCAGTAGGAATAATGCTCTCTGGAGGAGTTGGTGCCTGGGATGCACGAATTGGATCTGCAGTTTCAACTGCCTCACCAATGCCATACTCATTCTCAGCAGACACTCTGAAATAGTACTCACAACCTTCGCCCAGGTCACCAATACTCACTGAAGTGTTAGGGCAATGTGTAACAGCAGTAGCAAAAGCCTTGCGTGTCGATTCCCTCTTCTCAATGACATAGTTTGTAATCTTGGCTCCACCATCGATGAGAGGCATCTCCCACTGAAGAGTAATGCTCTCCTTGTCAATCCTGATTGGTTTTAGGTTAAGTGGAGGTCCAGGTGAATCCAGAACTCTCACATGTATATCAGCACTCTTCTTTCCACTGGAGTTTTCGAGGGTAAGTTCATATTTGCCTGCATCTATCCTTGAACTCTCAGGAATAATCAGCATTGTAAATGACTCAGTGCTGTCAATGACTGCACGTGGGACGGGACCACCCTCCTTGGTCCAGGTGACTGTAGGTGAAGGACGTCCCTTGATTGGCACGAAGAGACGAATGGAGCAGCCTGCCCTGACGACGAGGGTTCTCCTCAGCTCAATATCCAGCTCCAAATCTGGCTCAGCTGCACGCTCCACAATCTCAACCAGTTCCTGGGTTTCAGCAGGTTCACCTGCCCCCTTAGCATTCACAGCACTAATTCTGAAGTGGTATTTTGCACCAGTTTCTAGCTCAGGAACAACAAATTCTGTGATCCTAAGTGGAGATGAAGGGGTATCCTTAACCCACTCTTCTGTTCCTTCCTTCTTGTGCTCAATCACATACCCAGTGACTTCAAGTCCACCATTATCAAGAGGTTTTCCCCAGTTCAGAGTGGCAGTGCTCTTGGTTGTATCTGTGACTCTTGGATTGACTGGAGGTCCAGGCACAACTGCGAGAGATAAAAGAGGTGGTTAGTGTCTTTTAAAATGAAATACGTCATCCTATAAAAATGGCTTCATGTAAACATCTTAACGTAATAAAACAATTTATTTTGGAGTTTGGTGGCCTGTTTGCTTGACACAGCTGAAACACTTGTTTTTACTTACAGACAGCGACTACAGTTCTGACGGGCATAGATGGTTCACTTGGCTCTCCAAAGCCAGCTTTGTTCTCAGCAAGAACACGGAACTCATACTCCATGCCCTCAGCGAGACCAGTGACTTCATAGCTGAGCTCAGCAATGGATTTCTTGGATGCTCTGACCCATCTCATAGCCTTTTTCTCCTTCTTCTCCACACAGTAACCTATGATGTCACTTCCTCCATCCTCAGCTGGTCTCCTCCAGGTCACAGTGGCTGAATGTCCATCCACTTTCTCAACCTCTGGTTTGGATGGTGGACCAGGAGGACCTAGACATATAGAAAAAAGAAACACATTCATGAATCTTAATTCTTCTTCTGGAGATATTTTATCTTAAAAAAAAACTAAGCACAAATGCAGGATGTAAAATGCACTGGAGAACATGAACTTAAAGATACATACCAAATCTATCAACCATCTTGACTGCGTCAGAGTGAGACGGCTCACTGGCACCATACTGGTTAACAGCAGAGACTCTGAAGAAGTACTCGTTGCCCTGGATGAGTTTGTTGGCCACATAGTGACAGTCGATGACCTTTTCTTCCAGGACAGTCCAGAGCAGGCGGCTGGTCTCCCTCTTCTCCAGGGTGTAGTACTTGATAGGAGAGCCTCCATCCTCAGTGGGAGCTGTCCAAGTAAGGGTGACTTTTTCAGATGAGACACCACTACATTCAATGGGCCCAGGAGCACCAGGAACATCCAGAACTTTGACCTTGACAGTTTCCTCCTTTACACCGAAAGGATTGCTGGCAGTTATGATGTACTCTCCAGAGTCCTTTCTGCCAGCATATTTGATGGACAGAGTAGAGGAGGTTGCAGTGGTCTCAATTTGAACAATGTCAGAGGGCTTAAAGTACTTTCCTCCCTTTGACCAGCATGATGTTGGCGCAGGTTTGCCTAAAATGCTTGTGGCAGTGATGACAATGGTATCACCAGCTCGAACAGTCAGACCCTCCATCACCTGAGCATCAATAGTAATGGTTGGTGCAGCTGTTGGAAGAAAACAAGACATATGTAATTTATCACGCAGTATGCCATGTCTCTACCTCAGTGTCATACTGTCTCACTGAAAGCATTCAGAATAGTTTTAGCACTGTTTTACATCCTCATGTTACCATATTCATCTCTGCAGATAATGGTATCCGTCTGCTCGGAGGGTGGGCTGAGGGCACCAGCAGCATTCTTCGCTCTGATCCTGAACTCATATTTGCAGCCCTCCTGCAGGTCGGTGACAGTGAATGCAGGCTCCACAACATTCACATTGTTAGCCTTAACCCAGATCTTAGATGGCAGGTCACGCCTCTCAACAATGTAGCCAGTCAGCCTGTGGCCACCATCGAACTGTGGTTCAGTCCATTGGAGGGTCACAGTGCTCCTGGTGATGCTGATTACATCAGGTTTGCCAGGTGCATCTAATGACACAGAGATAAAAAAAATATCAATGCAGTGTTCTATCTTTATATGATTAGTGTTTTTTTATATGTGTTACCACTCCCACACTTTTGACACCTACCAACAGGATCCAGGGCCACCTGTGGATCGGTGGGTGCACTGGGTCTGCCAATGCCAGCCAGGTTGATTGCCATGACTCTGAACTCGTACTCCAGGCCTTCAGTTAGCCCAGTTACCTTGTGTTCTTTCATCCTCAAGGCAGCTGGACTAGCCCTCTTCCACAACATACTGTTTCTCTCCTTGAACTCAACATGGTAGCCTGAGGGTAGTACCAAAAGGGGAAGATCAAAATCCACATTAAGCTCACATGACACGCACTGATCATATAGATATCAATTACAGTGCAATAAGAAGTAGAAATAGAATGCATGACAGTAGGTAATTCAAGTGTTCAAGCTGACTGTACCTGTGATAGGAGATCCTCCAGTCTTCCTGGGGTCAGACCAGGCCAGATAAGCAGAGTCGTGACGCATGCTCATGATCTGAGGAGGAGCAGGGGCATCGGGAACATCTGTTGAAAAACAGTGATGCAGTAGTCAGGAAAAGCTAAATTTTTCAGTTCAACACTTAAACCTCCTTAAACATCCTCGGCCTTTAAAATATATGTTATAGTCACTCACTGAATGGATGTTTGGCAACGACGGGATCAGACTTGAGTCCTTCTCCAACACCATACTTGTTCTCAGCAGAGACTCTGAAGATGTATTCTGTGCCCTCATGGAGACCGGTCACCCTCATGGTGTTGGTCTCAACAGTGGAGGACACAGTCACCCACATGTTGGTGATGGAGTCCCTCTTTTCCAAGATGTAGTTGGTGATCTCTGAGCCACCGTCGTCCTTGGGAGCACCCCACTTCAATGTTGCACCATCGGCAGTAACATCTTTGAACTTAATGGGTCCACCAGGGAGGCCAGGTTTACCCACCACCCTAAAAGAAGACAGAGGAGATTCAATCGTGTTTTTTTTTTTTTTTTTAATTTTTTTTACCTTTGTTACTTATTTAAATGTTGCAGGAATGCATGTGTAAGACTGAAACTAGCCTGTTGTGATACAAGTATTCTATATGTTGTCATTACATTGTCTGAAATTACATGCCTTAGTACAATCTGATTCCTACCTGATGAAGATGGTGGACTCCTTGGTTCCAGCACTGTTCCTCAGGGTGATGGTGTACTTGGAAGCATCACTCCTCTGGCAGTCTCTGATCAGGAGGGTGGTGTTGACTGCAGAGGACTCGGCGCACACTCGACCGGTGTCTGTCAGGTCTTCGTCATCTCCCTTCTTCCAGGTGACCTTGGGTGTAGGTTTGCCAATGATTGGGATCTTCAGACGGACAGTGCTACCCTCCTTTGCAATATAGCACATGTTGGGCAGCTCCCTCAAGTCACAGCTTGGATGAACTACAGAGGAAAGAAAACAGTATTTTTGATTTCTACACATTTTTGTAAACAGGTCTTTGTCTATGGGTTTTATAAATATAGACACTTACTGATCTGGTCCTTTGCGACCACCTTCAGCTCCTTTGCAGAGCTCTCTCCTGTGTCATTCACGGCCTTGACTCTGTAGGTGTACTCTCTGCCTTCCACCAGGTCCTTGGCGCTGTATTGCATGTTCTTGGACCTCATTAGCTCCTTGTACTTATCCTCACCGTTGAGAACCTCCAGTACATAGCAGATGATGCGGCTGCCACCATCGGTGAGTGGTTTCTTCCAGCTTAGAGTGCAAGAGTCCTTAGTAACCAGCAGGGTCTTGAAGTCCATGACAGGCCCAGGCTCCTCTGAAAAAGTAAATATCAATGCAGAGTGTATAATATTTCCAAAAACAATGAACAAAGGAAGGGCAACCACAAAATCTGTTATCACCCAACCCACCTGATGCTCTGACTGAATCAGCTGTCTCACAGCACTCCCCAGCACCAAGCTGGTTAACTGCAGACACTCTGAAGCAGTAGGACCGTCCGGCGTCTAGGTCTGGCACATCGAATGCTGTCTTTGGACAGTTGTTGGAAACAACGGACCAAGCCTTCCTCTCAGTGTCACGCTTCTCCACAATATAGTGGGTGATCTCAGAGCCACCATCAATCAGAGGAGCATCCCAGTAGATGGAAGATCTGTCCTTGCATGTCTCCTTCACCATCAAGTTCACTGGTGGTCCAGGAGTGTCTGGAGAGATACAACAGCACTTTTACAACCCTAGATGTGATTCATCCAATGTAATTGTGTAATTCAAATTGTCCTCACATCAAAGTCTTTACAATCATTGAAAACAAACCGAGGTTAATGTGTTTCCAAAGTAAATAAATGATAAGTCCTTCACTCACCAAGAACCTTGACAACAATGGTGTACATCTTCATGCCAGCTGAGCTCTCCAGATTCAGAATGTATTTGCCAGCATCATATCTGTTGACATTCTCCACCTTCACCATGGTGTCAGTGTTAGTGGATTTGATGACGATGCCTTGGCGGTCCTTGATGTTGGTGTTCATCTTTGCCCAGGTGATCTTGGGATTGGGACGGCCCTTGATGGTGGCCTGCAGCCTCATGGTGGCACCAGCATGTAGCTCCAGGCCGTCCTTTAGCTCTGCACTCAACTCAGCTTCGGGAGGAACTACACAAACACACAAAGAGGACAGTTTCATGAGTGACAGTGTATGGAAAGTCTTACTTTTGTATTATGGCACAACAGCCAGATGTTATATATGTAAATAGAGAACAATACTGCTAATTTAATGAACTTTAATGATGAGAAAAAGTGATAAAAAGAAATGTTTTCCTGAGGAGTTTAATAAGTATACAGTAACTAGTCTGCCTGTCTAGGTTATCAAGTGAAATCAAAATATACCAGAGCCCTCTCATTCAAAGATGGCCTTAGTGATGATATATGATGTTAGCAAGCTTAAATTATTTGGTTAATTTTCCTCCAGTCTTTGGCATAATCCAACCACCTATGAATAAGCAGCACTTTTCCAGGTGTGGGCCAGTTTTAAGTATTTGAAAAATACAGGTTTGTATCTTGTATACCATGGTATTATATTGATAATACCATTTTCTACTCACACTCACTGTCCTACAATATTAAAACAAGTTTCTGAAATAAATACACATACCGATGATGTCCTGGGCAACATGCTTGCCGGGTACTTCAGCTGGCTCGCTGAAGCCAACCTTGTTGACAGCAGTGATGCGGCACTGGTACTCGGCCTTGTGGATGAGGTTCTGGATGACATAGTCGGTGTCCTGCAGGTTCCTGGGGACATTGCAGCGGATCCAGTCTGCGGTGTCAGTCCTCTTGCACTCCACCAAGTATCCAATGATGGGGCTTCCACCATTGTTGGTAGGAGCAGTCCAGGTGAGACTGATGGTGCTGTGGGTGGTGTCTGCCACACTGGGATTCACAACAGGACCAGGAGGAGCTGGGAAAGAGCACGTTCATCAATTTTAGGTTACATATAGGATGTCATTGAGTTCTATGAATAACAGTATGTAATATATCATTAAGTCATGAAACTCACTGATGGGATTCTGTGCAGTGGTGCCAGCCGAGGGCTCACTGGGCTTGCCAAGCCCTGCAACGTTGATGGCAATCACTCTGAACTCATACTCAGCTCCCTCAGTGAGTCCTGTAACATCAAGGCTCCTTTCTGTCATAGGTTTCCTGTTCACCTTGGTCCAGTTCAATTCCTTGACCTCTTTCTTTTCCAGCATGTAGCCCAGGATGGTGGACTTTCCATCATCAGCAGGCTCCTTCCAGCTCACAGTCATGCGGTCTTTAGTCACATTGGTGATCACTGGGGCCTCACAAGGGCCAGGGACAGCTGCAAGTGTGGAAAAAGTTAAGGTTTTAGTGTGGAGATTCTAAATATATTTCAAGATTGAAATAAGCAACTAAATCTCGATTCAGTGTGACAAGAAACTTAAGATGTTGACTGAACGTGTGAACCGATCTTGTCTTATTGATGTCAGCATTTTAGATTCCTTTTAAACTGTGGTTACTACCACTTCCACTAATGTTGTTATGTAATGTCTAAACCCAGATGAAATGGTGCTGGTGCTGGTGATGGCTCACTGAATGGGTTCTTAGCGATGACAGGGTTCGTGATGAGGGGGTCTCCAACTCCCCACATGTTCTCAGCGCGGATTCGGAACTGGTACTCGTGACCCTCGATCAGTTTCTCCACATTGAACTCAAGGTTGTCACCCTTGATCTTGGAAGACACCTGTGCCCAGTTAGCTCTGCTGGTCTCACGTTTGTCTACAATGTAGTTGCTGATGGAAGCACCACCGTCCATCAGAGGAGGCGTCCAAGACAGCTTGATACTGGTGGCAAGCACCTCACTGTATTTGGCACTTGCAGGGGGGCCAGGCACATCTAAGGAGACAACAAATTAAGAGAATATTAGCCAAATGAACACAGCATGTTGACTAGTGAAACTATGGGTACATCATGTAGAATATGATTTGAATACAGCCTATAGACTGTAAAAACCTACAGCTTGTATCTTTGTAGAATTTCAGAGAACATCTAAAGAAAAAAGTACCCACCCAGAACGTCGACCTGGACCTCTGCAGTCTTGGAGCCACTGGCGTTCTCGGCCAGGATGGTGTAGGTTCCCGTGTGCTCCTTGGTGACTCCTGTCATCTCCAGCTGGAAGTGATGTCTCTGCTGGGTGATGACCTGCCCTTCACCTGACTTAAGGCTATTGTCACCTCTCTTCCAGGTCACTCTGGGTATGGGTTTACCAAACACCTCAGCCTCCAGGAGTACTGTGGTTCCAGCCTTCACCTTAAAACCTTTCTGCATCCTGGCACTGAGCTCCACTCTTGGAGGAACTGTGTTTAATAAAGATAAGATGAATAAGTATTACAGAGATTCACCTCTCTTTTTATTTTTTTTAAACCTATGTGCTCATGGTAGTCAAGCTTAAAACACAATAACATTGTTGTTACAATGACTGGTTTATCAGCCTGGTCATAAGAATATTAAAGCAAAACCTCACCATTTTCAGCACAGACCAGGACAGGGTCTGTGGGCTCAGAGGGTTTGCTCATGTTGACAGCAGTTTTGGCGATGACTCTGAACTGGTACTGCAGGTCTCTTTCCAGGCCAGTAACTGTATATTCCTCCCTTGGCACATTCTGGCTGCTGGTGTTGCAGCGTATCCAAGTGTCTCCTGGCACACGCATGGCTTCAACGTAGTAGCCAATGATCTTGCTTCCACCATCATTCTTGGGACGGGCCCAAACCAGAGTGACAGAGTTCTTTGTGACATCCAGGATCTCAGGTTTACCTGGAGTGTCTGTGACACAAAGAGACAAACGAGCAGATGTCAGGAAACAAGATCACATGATTGTTGTGTGTTGAGATTGTTACTCAAGTACTGGCAGCAAACATACCAACAGGTGTTCTGGCAGTGACAAAGTCAGTCTTCTTGCTAGGTTTGCCCTGGCCAGCACGGTTGATGGCAGACACTCTAAAGGTGTATTCCAGGCCCTCAATGAGGCCAGCACATGGGTACTCAGTGGTACGGACAACTGTGTCATTGGCCTTCACCCACAGCAGGCTGTTCCTCTCCTTACGCTCGATGTAGTACCCTGTGATGGGACTGCCACCGTCATTCTCGGGCTTGTCCCAGGCCACAAACATACAGTCCTTGTTGGTCTTGTTGATACGGCAGTTGAGGGGCTCACTAGGAACATCTGGTGACGACAAAATAGACAAAATGAATAAAGTCTGTAATGATAAAACCTGTCAAATTTAGACAGAAACTTGCTTCTAAAGTTTATCAAGACCTGCACCCTGCACTGACATATTTCAGTTAAACTTACCGAAGGGGAACTTGGCAACCATCCTGTCAGATTGAATGGGGTCTGACACACCAAAGCGGTTCTCAGCACGGATGCGGAACACATACTCCTTTCCAGGAATGAGCTTTCCAAGCCTGGATGTGGTCTTTGGACAGGAAGAGACGGCCGTCACCCAGTCACCTCTGATCACATCGCATTTCTCCACCACATAGTTGGTGATATTGCTGCCTCCATCTTCCAGTGGTTTGTTCCAGGTGAGGGTGCAAGCATCAGAGTCAATGTCACTGATCTCTACGGGGCCCTCAGGAGGACCAGGGATGTCTGAAACACACAGAGAAGTCAGCTGAGTCAGTTTTCTGTTACTCATTTAATGTAAATTATGTAAATTACCTTAATTTCATGGAGAACACTGACCTCTGATGACGATCTTCAGGGCCTGGACCACCTTTGCAGAACTGTTCTCAGCCACCAGGCTGTACTCTCCGCTGTCAGTTCTTGACACATCTTTGATGATCAGGACACACAGGTTGCCGGACTGGTGCACAGCCAGACGACTGGATGGCACTACTGCGTTCTCACCACGCATCCACTTGCACGTCGGAGCAGGTTTTCCGGAAACCAGTGCCTCCACTCTGAGCTTGGCTCCAGCTCTAGCACTTACTGACTCTGGCATGACAATCTTTGGTTCCACTGCAGGTGAGGACATGAGAATTTGAGAGACCTTCTAGTGAAGCTGGGAGCAGCTTTGAAATAACAAATGGTGATCATAATAATGCAACAATAAAGTAAAGTAATGGCTTACACATCTGTTCCTTGATTTCGACTGGCTGCCTTGTCTCGGTGAATGAGCTCATGCCCATGATGTTCTTGGCAGCCACTCTGAACTTGTACCTCTTGCCCTCCTTCAGGCCGCTGATGCTGATTGTCAAACCTTTCACTGTGGTGTAAGCATTCCATACTTCCTTTTCAGGCTCTGCCTCCTCCTCTACCTTTGGAGGTGGAGGAGGTGGTGGAGGAGCCTCCTCTCCTTCTGCAACCTGTGGCAAGTTGAGAATTGGAGATGAATGATTCACACTTTTCAAGTTTACTCAAATAAGAGCATGAACATTAGTAAAATGGTCGTAAGGGTTTTCTTGATCACATGACAAACCTCCACAGGCGCTGGAGGTGGTGGTGGAGGTTTGACCTCAATGTATTCAATCACGTAACCATCGATCTTGGCACCACCATCCCTTGCGGGCTTCACCCAGCCAACTGTAGCATTGTTTTTAGTGATCTCCAGAACCTCAATCTTTTCACAAGGATCTGGCTTGCCTGAAAAAAGAAGTCAGACACACGTGTTCAAGTGTCTCTGATGACTGATGAAATAGAAAGGAGACAACTGAGCACAGCCGTAGGCTGTGAATGAGCTTTTAGGTGTCACATTGTATGATTACGAGATGATACTTACTGACAGGATCAGAGGCCAGGTAGGAAGTGGGTGTCACTCTGGGAACTCCAGAACCATACTCATTAACAGCTGTGACTCTGAAGTAGTATTCGGTCCCTGGCATCAGATTGCTGACCTTGAAGGGAATCTTATCCAATGCTACTTCGGCCTTGACAGTTGCCCACGTCTTGCGGTCAATCTCACGCTTCTCAACAATATAATGAGTGACCTCGCTGCCACCATTGTTCTCTGGAGGATTCCAGGACAGCGTGACTGAGGTCTGTTTGATGTCGGTACCTTCCAGATTCATTACAGGTCCCGGAGTGTCTGTGAGGAACAAAAGATCATGAAGTTTTTTTGTTTTTTAAAACTTTTTTTTTTTTTTTACTGAACTCAAAAATATAGACTGTATGACTTGTACTCAAAGAAAACAAGGACGTACCTAGAACCTTAACATTCACAAACACAGCCTTCTCTCCAGCAGGGCTCTGCAGAGTCAGGCAGTATTTGCCAGAGTCATCGCGTGTGCTGTCAGGAATGACCAGGAAAGTCATGGTGTCGATGAGGTCGACTTTTCCCTTCCTGACCACGTTGTCAATGCCCATCCTTCTCCAAGTTACCTTGGGAGGTGGTCTGCCTCTGATGGTGGCACAAAGCCTGATGGGACAGCCAGCTCTCAGTGTTAGTCCCTGCTTCAGGTTAGCATCCATGTCAATCTCTGGTGCCTCTGTTGGAAGAAACAGTGCAGGTGTCAGCTTGATGTCACAGGTACAGACCATATCTTGATGTAATCTCATAGTTGTTACACATGACAACATTGTCACAGACACTCAAGCGAAACCTTAGATGCCATCTGGTGGCCATAAAAGCAATTGAAATTTGATGAAGTCCTCACCTAGAATCTCCCTTGGGATCACAGCCCCCTCCAGGTCGCAAGGCAGGCTCATGCCAACCTGGTTCTGAGCCGACACTCTGAATTCATACACAAGCTTCTCATCCAGACTTGTGACTGTGAACTCGCACACAACTAGCTGAGCTGCGACATTGCACCTCTTCCAACCATCATCTCCCTTCTTGGCAGTTCCCTGCACCCTCATCTCCACAACGTAGCCGATAATGGGAGCTCCACCATCAGATACGGGCTTGGTCCAGCCCAGGGTAACAGTTGACTTAGTGCTGTCCCGGACCTTCAGGTTGGTAGGAGGTGCAGGAGGCTCTGTAAGAAGACATTAGGCTGTGTAAACATGAAGCTATGTATTTTGTCTACAGCAATACTGCATGAACTACATTTGTTCACAAATATTAAGCACAATGTTAACATAATTACTGGTGACATACCAACTGCATCCTTGGCGGTGATGGCACGCGAAGGCTTGCTTGGGCTGCTGATGCCAATTTCATTGACAGCCTTGACTCTGTACTGGTAGTCATGGAGGGGCAGTAGACCAGGAACTGTGAAACGAGTTCCAGGGACTGGATCTTTGTTGACAGGAGACCACCTAATGGCATGCTCCTCCCTCTTCTCCAAGAGATAACCTGTTATTGGCTTTCCTCCATCTTTCTCAGGCTCTGACCACTCTACAGTCATCTCCTCCTTGGCGATCTTGGTTACTTCTGGTGCTTCAGGAGCATCAGGTACGCTGAACTGAGTGCCAGCAACAATGGACTCACTCTGCACTGCAGGACCAGGACCCATCTTATTCTCAGCACGAACTCGGAAGATATACTCATTACCCTCAATAAGGCGAGTAACTTTAGCTTTGTTGGTGATGATAGCATTGGAGTGGACAGACCAGACTCCCCTCTTGGTCTCACATTTCTCAATGATGTAGTTGTAGATATCACAGCCACCATCATCCTCTGGGATTTCCCAGGCCAGATTGCACCTGTCAATGGTGACACCAGACACCTTGAGATCCCTGATGGGGCCGGGCCTATCCAGTACGTTGACCTTGGCATGAGCAGAGCAGGTTCCTGCACTGTTGGAGGCGGTGACAACATATTTGCCACTGTCAGTGCGCTTGGCGTTGGTAAGAAGCAACTTTGAGAAGTCAGCACCAGTTTCAATCTGAAGCCTGGGGCCCTTCTTAATCTCCTCTGTGCTCTCATCCCTGGTCCATTTGACATCAGGCTGGGGTTTGCCCTTCACTGTTGCCTCGACAGGAATGGAGTCTCCTGCCTTGACCGTGAGGGTTCCATCCAGTTTAATCTTGACCTCAGGCTCCGCAAGCAGTTCCTTAACTAGGACCTCAGCTGTGGTCACCCAGTTGCTCTCACCCCCCTCATTCTTGGTCTGAACTCTAAACTGGTAGATCTGGTTTTCAATGCACCTATCAGCCATGAAGTAAGTCTCCTTAATGGCACCCTTGTGGAGTCTCTCCCACTCCTCGGCCTCCTTTGGTTTCTTCTCAACGTGATAGCCCAGGTTACGGCTACCACCATCATAGTCTGGCTTCTTCCACTTCAGGAAGCAGAAGGTCTTGCCAACCTCAGAAATATGGAAGTCAATGGGTTCACCAGGCTTCTCAATGGGATCAACTGCCAACACAGGTGTCTTAGTCTCAGTAGGTGGACCAGCACCAATCTTGTTCTCTGCGCTGACACGGAAGAAGTACTCACAACCCTCAGTAAGAGGAGCCTTTAACAGGCGCTTGGTGCAGTCACTGGAGACCACTGTCCATCCTCTTTGGCTGGGCTGACGGCACTCAATAATGTACTGAGTGATCTCAGTGCCGCCATTGTCCTCAGGGTTCTCCCATGACACCATGCAGGACTTCTTGGTCACATAGGCCACTTTCAGGTTCTGGCAAGCTCCAGGTGTGTCCAGGACATTGACAAGAATTGTAGCCTGTGCCTGTCCACTGCTATTCTTGGCAACAATTGCATATTTACCATAGTCTGACCTGACTGCCTCGTTGATTACCAGTTCACACAGAGGGTAGTTGTTGTTCATTTCAATACGCTTATCCCGGGACAAGGCTCTGGCATCTTTCGTCCATGTGATCTCTGGATCTGGTCTGCCCTTTACCCTTGTGATCAAACTGATGATCTGACCTGCTCTGACTGTCAAAGAGTCACGGCAAGACACGTCAACAACAAGCTCAGGAGGCACCAGAATGTCCTTTGCCAAGACGGCCTGAGGCAGTTCCCTGGGTTCACTGTCTCCAACTTTGTTGGTTGCCCTGATGCGAATTCTGTATTCCATTCCTTCAATGAGGCCTGGCACTCTGTAGGCACACATCTTGATGAGGTCCTTGTTGATTCTGTCCCACTGGGCAGTTCCTGACTTCTGGGCCTCAACCACATAGCCAAGAATGGGACTGCCACCATCTCTCGTAGGCTTGGTCCAGCAGATGTCAGCATAGGATTTGCTCCAGTCCTTCAGTTTAGGATTGCCGGGGGGTCCGGGTTTGGTGATAGCACGAGTAGCTTTGATAGGGGGTTGGGAGGTGAGAGAAGGCCCACTGATACCAGCAATGTTCTCAGCGAACACTCTGAACTCATAGCTGTTGCCCTCAAACAGGCCTGAGACTCTGTATCTGACATCCAGCACAGGAGTTTTGTTGACACGGATCCACTTTCCTGTCATTTCTCTGCGTTCAATCACATAGCCACTGATGGGGCTTCCTCCATCATATTCTGGCGGGGTCCAATCCAGTGTCACAGCATTCTCTGTGATATCAGAACAATCTGGGGGGCCTGGTGGACCAGGAGGGTTGAACATGTGCTTGGCAATAGTGGGAGGACTCTCAAGCCCAGCACCGATGCCAATCTTGTTCTCTGCACGGACACGGACAATGTACTCACGTCCCTTCTCAAGCCTGGACACCTTGGCCTTGGTGCTGATGCCACCAGAGCTCACAACAGACCAGGGCTCCCATGGTTTCTTCACATCCTTCTTTTCCACCACATAGCTGGTGATGGGTGTGCCACCATCATCCTTGGGTGCCCTCCATTGGATCATCATGTGATCAGGGGTCACCTCTAAGATATTGATGGGTCCAATGGGTGGACCTGGAAGGTCCAGCACGGTGACATGCAGGGCGACAGTTTTGCTGCCTGCGGGATTAGACACAGTGAGGATGTACTCTCCAGTGTCTCCTCTTTGGCACTCAGGGATACTGAGGGTGGTTGAGGATCCAGCAGTCTCAATGCGATAGCGGCCTTCTGATGCAATCTCCTTGTCATCGCTCATCCATTTGGCAGTGGGAATGGGAATGCCTGTCATCTTGGCTGGAAGGGTAATAGTGCTGCCAGCTTTGACAACAAGTCCCTCAATAAGCTTGACATCAACTTCGATAGTTGGTGGCACTGAAAGAGTTTCAGAGTTTTCGTTAAGCTTGCAAATTATAACAGCATTCACAATATGAAACAATTTCTCAAGAATCATGTGTCTTACATGTCTTCTCCTGGCAGGTGACAGGGACACTAGTGTCAGGACGGCTCACACCAATGGCGTTCTGAGCCTTGACCCTAAAGCGGTAAGTCTTGCCCTCCACCAGACCAGTGACGTGGGCGTGCTCATTGGTCACGGTCTTGAAGGTGACCCAGTCAGTCTGGCCCTCTTCCTGGTGCTCCACGATGAAGCCGGTGATTTCACTTCCACCTGTGCGGTCAGGCCACTCCCATGCCAACCACACCTCTGTCTTCTCTGCATCAGTGTGGTGCAGGTTCTTGGGTGGGCCAGGAGGATCTTAAAGGTGTCCAGGAAAGGACAATTAATTGCTGATTACTGGTGGATTTAAATTACTGAAATTTTTAAAACATTTAACATTTTCCAAAGATGAGATTGCACAGATTGACTGACAGAATTTTCAGTCCCAAAGAATTAAAATTACTGTTGATCACTAGTGATAATCATTCTAAACTCTCCTATATTTTTCTTTTGTTTCGTTGTGACGAACCTCAAATTAGATGCTGAAGTGTAATTATTAATTTTACTCACAGAGGGGATCGACAGCCTTGATGGGTGTCTTGGTCATAACAAAATCGCTTCTGCCAAACTGGTTCTCAGCAGCCACCCTGAACAGGTACTGGATTCCTTCCATCAGATACATGGCCATCAGACTCAGCTTCTTGTTGGCTGCAGCGACTGGAACCCACTGCTCGGCAGCCACATCCTTCTTCTGCACAACATAGTGGGAGATGACAGCACCACCATTGTCCTCAGGAGCCTTCCATGTCAGGTAGGCGGACTCACTGGTCACCTCAGAGACCACCAGGTCTCTGGGAGGAGAAGGCTTATCTGGAGGAAACAAACGTGTGTAAAATTCTCATATATTCTAAAATTTAGATATATTCTTTCTTCAAGTCATGACTGTATGACTGTATTGTAATATAAACACGAAGTATCTAAGTCTTTACAAATAGGTTTTTTGTGTTTTTAAAACTGACCATATGCTATTTATGTTAGTAAACGTTTCACTTACTCAGCACAAGCACAGCAACGGTTGCTGATTTTTTGCCAGCAGCATTCTCCACAGTGATGGTGTAGTTGCCGGAGTCTGCGCGAACACACTTGGGAATGAAGACTTTGCTGCCAGTGGCAGTGACAGCAACGGTGATGTGAGAAGGAACATCTCCGTCATTCTTCTTCCAGCTAACAGTGGGTGTTGGTACACCCTTAATGGTGGCACTCAGGGTGATGTCAGTGCCCAACATTGCCAGGTGGTCACGTGCCATGTTGGCATCCAGCAGCAACTCAGGCTCCTCTGTAGACACAAATAGGTACAAATTTACCAAATTTTGTAAGCGTATGATAGGCCAAATGTGTGCTATGCAATGCAGATGAAAACAGAAGAGTTAAGAATGGAACCCTTACCCAGTCTGTCGTGCACTTTGATGGGCTGTTTGACGTAGGCAGGGTCAGATTTGCCGGCAGCATTAACAGTGAAGATCCTGAAGGCATACTCCTTTCCATCAGTCAGGCCTGTCACCACGTAGTGGAGGTCAGGACACTGTTCTGGGGACTCATTTGCCTGAATCCATTCAACAGCGCCAGGCTTCTGGTACTCAACAAGGTAGCCAAAGATCCGGCCTTTGCCATCATGGCGGGGCATCTGCCACTTAAGGCTGACCGAGTCCTTGGTCTTGTCGTAGGCCTCTGGGGTCACTGGAGGGCTGGGGCGTACTGTGAGGAGAAAATATCAAAGAAGACAGATTTACAGACAGTAAATTATACAAGTGACTAAAATTTAATTATAAGTAAGTACAAAAACACATTTGGAAATAAGATATAGAATGTTCTAAAATAAATAGCATATATTGATGATCTTAATTATATTTTTAATGAGTGTGTGTCACACTGACCGATAGGATCTTTGGCAAGAATGGGTTTGGAGGGGACACTGGGGTCTCCAGTTCCCAGCTCATTCTCAGCCATCACCCTGAACTCATACTCGCAGCCCTCCACAAGGTCCTGGACTCGGAACTGAGTGGCCGGGTACAGTGGGTCTCTAGTGACTCGAGACCACCTCTTGGCTGCGGGCTCCTTCTTTTCCAGGATGTAGTTGGTAATGGGCTTCCCACCATCACGAGGGCGGTTCCACAGCACCAGAGCATTGGTGGCATACACCTCCCTGACGGTCGGCATCTCAGGGGCCTCAGGGACTCCTGCAGGGAAGAGACGAGGGCAAAAACTTGGTTAAAAACTAGGTTATTTTAGGATCATTATCCAATGTAGAAAGACTATTTATAGAGGAATGCAGTCTGCACATTTTTATTTGTACCAAAATTGCTTTTATTCTGTCGACTTTTTTGAAGCTTTCAGAAAATGATTCTTGAAAGCAGAAATTTCAGAAATGTAAATTAATTTAGGAGGACTATAAAGTTCCATGGGTTTTAACAGGGTATGAGAAGAACATACTGAAGAGATCTTTGGCTTTCATCTCCTCAGACTCCAGTGGGTCGCTGATGCCATACATGTTCTCAGCGGAGATTCTCATGATGTATTCCCTGCCCTCGGTCAGTTTGGGGATCTGAGAAAAAAAACAAAAACAAACAACAACTGAAGAACATCTCAATTTCAGTAAATTGCTTTTACTGGGAAAATGGCTCGTTTTGCGTCAGGTATAAATTTTTGCATCCCTGAACATCTGACATCATGATAGTTGACTAAAGTCAGGTCAACAAACTGTCTGGACCCACCTTGCATGTGGTCTTGGTTGTGGCGGATGTCACCGTAGTCCAGATATCTCTGTTGACATCTCTCTTCTCAATTATGTAGTTGGAGACATCCACACCACCGCTGTCCAGCGGAGGCTTCCAGGAGATGACCATGTACTCCCTGTGCACCTCCTCAAACACCACTGGGCCAACAGGGGGAGTTGGACGGTCTGCAGGGAAAAAAGAAAGAACAAAAAAGTTTTAAAAATGTCTAAAAATGAGGAACCTGTGATGTTGTGATCAACCAAAACCCGTCTAACTCATAAAAGCTTGCTATTTTGAAGCTTTGTTAGTCTGTCTACATACCAACAACCGTGACATTGCAGACTCCTTTCCTGGATCCAGTGCTGTTCTCCACCACCACCACATATCTTCCGCTGTGCTCGCGCTTTGCCTTCATCAGGCCCAGTGACATGGTGGTCAGTGTGTTCTTGAACATGATGTGCTTGTCAGCCTTCAGCTCCTCGTCGTCACGGTACCACAAAATGGATGGAGAAGGTTTGCCAGTGTAGCGGCCCTGCAACAGGCAGCTCTCACCCACACGGATGATGATCTTATCACGGAAGTCCAGCTCGATAGTCGGTGGCTCTGTAAGAACAGAAAATAAAGACAGAGTTAGATGAAGGGATACACTTGGTATTTTTTGGTGTTTCTATTTTTTATTTTTTACTTTATAAATGAGGACTGATTAAAGACAGCTGGTCCTGTTAATAAGTCCTCACCCAGTTCATCCTTGCAAGTGATTGGTTTGGTGCAGAATGATGGTTTGCCAGGTCCAACCTCATTGACGGCGAGGACCCTGAGCTCATAGGTGTCACCCTCCCTCAGACCATCGTAGGTGTACTTCCTCTCCATCAGCTTTTCCTTTGTCAGTCTGGTGAACTTGTCTCTGCCAATCTTACGTGCCTCCAGGATATACATGGTGATCTCTGAGCCGCCATCATACTTAGGCGGCTTCCAGGTGAGGCAGATCATGTCCCTGGTGACCTTGGTGACCTCCAGATCCTCAGGGCGGTCTGGCACACCTGAAAGAAATGTAAAACCATTATTTTTTTATTTCTGAAGATGGGAACTTGTTTAGTAATTCAATTACAGATAATAGTACAGAAAAAGATGATGGATAACCATGTGTGTTTTAACTAAACTCACTGATGGGTTCCTTGACTACAATTTCGGCTGCAGTCTCCACGAAGGGTCCGATGCCAATGGCGTTCTCGGCAGCCACTCTGAAGAAGTAGGCCTTTCCGGTGGTGAGTCCGGTTGCTATGGCGTTCTGTCTGCTTGCGGTGTAGGAGAGCGAGGTCCAAGCCTTGCGCTCGGCCTCACGCTTCTCAATGATGTAGTTACTGATGGGAGAGCCACCATCATTCTCAGGGAAGAACCAGTTGAGCTTGCATGACTCGATGCTCAGGTTCTCCGCGGTGAAGGGGATACCAACAGGCCCAGGGACATCTAAGGAAGGATACAAACCAGTTTTGATAAAAAAGAAACACCTTTTAAAATTGTTTTCATATATCTAAAGATTTTATTTTTATGAAACCAGTATCTCACCCAGAACTTCCACTGTGATGTTCTTCTTCTTCTCTCCTCCAGTGTTCTTGGCAGACAGGGTGTAGACGCCGAGGTGTCTCCTGGTGCAGGGTTTGATAACCAGAGAGGAGCTGATGGCTGTCGTCTCCACTTTAGCCTCGGGAGGCAGTGCAGCTCCATCTCTGCTCCAGGTGACCTCTGGGGCTGGTTGGCCTGACACATAAGCGATGATGCGGATCACGCCGCCAGCATGGACCACCATCCTCTCCTTCACCGAGGCGTCCAGGTCAACCTCAGGGGCAACTGAGGAGAAGAACGTCAACATTACAGTACTGCTTTTTCTTCAAAGACTAACAAACATGTCATTTTTGACAGAACAATGATTTGATGTGAAAGAAATTTGCAACAATCTCAGATTTTCGGACTCTAACTCACTGGTTCTATCGTTGACTTCGAGCACCTCTGGGACTTCGCCTGGCTCGCCATTACCAGCAGCATTGAAGGCGATTACCCTGAATCTGTACTGACCGCCAGTCTTCAGACCAGTGATCACTAAGCGGGTGCCACGGACTTCGGTTTCCTTAGCCTGCAAAACAGAAACATTCAGTAATTAAAGAAATTATTAAATATTATTATCAAGAAATTATTAAGGTCTCAAGGGTCCTGCCTTGTTTGCTAATCCTATCAGACTTATATTTTGTAGCATAGTAAAACCGTGTCAAGTAAAGTGTTTCCTCTTACCTTGACCCAGGCCTCTGTGCCCTCCTCCTTGTATTCCACCCAATAGCCAATGATCTTGGAGCCTCCGTCCTTCAAAGGAGGGATCCACTCCAGGTCCACTGTGGATTTAGTCCAATCAGAAACCTTGGGGGTTGGAGGAGAGGGTGGAGCTATGGGAGAGGATGACAAGTGGTTAATGTCTTGCTCTGTGAATTAAAAAATGAACTTGTATGATATCAGAATATAACTCTTACAGATGGGGTCTCTGGCAAAGATGGGGTCTGTGGGGGGGCTGGCGAGTCCAGGTCCTGCAGCATTGATGGCGGACACTCTGAACAGGTACTGGGAGCCCTCAATGAGTCCGCTCACCACGAATGACTCTCCTAGACCCATGGGACGGATGGGGTCGCGGGTGACGCGGGTCCAGCGTTTGCCTGTTGTCTCTTTACGCTCCAGCCAGTAGCCAGTGATCGGGGTGCCACCGTCATCCTCAGGCTCCTCCCAGTTAACAGTCATGGAGTCCATGGTGATACTAGTGACTGTTGGTTTCTCACACTGGCCAGGGACAGCTGCAGAACAGAAAGTATAATAGATTAGAGGGTTAAATATTTGTCCTCTGTGGTATCCACTGGCTGAGTGAAAAAGTAGGGACTTTTACACAAAATTGACAAGTTTTATTCAACAGAACCATTGTCAATTATGTTAAGAGCTCAATGTGATACACTTAACATGTAAATGCATGAACAACGTATAGACTGACTGATTTAGGTATTTGAGATCATACTGTATGTTATAGTTAGTAAATGAGAATCTGTGACAGACTCTCATTTTTCATGAGCACTCACTGTAGAGGTTTCGGGCGACCTCGGGGTCGCTGTCCAGAGGCTCTCCAACTCCATACTTGTTCTGGGCCATGATGCGGAACACATACTCGTGTCCCTCCATCAGGTTCTCTACCGTCCAGATCCTCTCTTTGGGCTCACTGGTGACAGGCACCCAAGTCTTCCTGTTGGCTACCCGCCTCCAGATGACATAGTTTGTGACTTTGGAGCCACCATCATCCTTTGGCGGCAGCCAGGAGAGTGTGATCTTCTCAGCTCCAATCTCCTCAAACTTAATGGGAGCAGAGGGAGCACCGGGTCGGCCTAGAAAAGCAATATATGTAGAAACTGAGAGAAATCTTTGCGGCAACTCACCACAGATATTCACACAGTACCTGCTCTTAGACAAATCTATGTATAATTCAGTAAAGTAATTTTCAGTTCTGTTGGTTTGTTCTGATCTTTTTGTTCGTACCGAGCACATTGAGCCTCATCTCCTTGGTGGCCTTGCCGAGGCTGTTGGAGGCCACCAGCGTGTACAGGCCAGTATCGGGACGTTTGCCCTGCTGGATGAGCAGCGTGCAGCTGTCGTCCGACACAATCTTGTTGATGTGCTCATCGTACTGAACCTCCACCTTGTCGTCAGACTTGTGGGGTGGAGCTTTGTACCAGGTGAGTGTGGGGAACGGACAGCCACGGATCTTGGCCACGATGCTAATGTCAGTGCCCTGCTCAGCTTCCATGAACTCGTTCAGCTCGATGGATGGAGCACCTGTAAGGCAAACGAGAAAATAAGGTGATTGTGACCGGTTTTTCAAATTAACTTCTCTTTTGAACCCCGAGGATTCTTCTGGGAACAAATCACATTAAGATCTTTGGACCTACAGAAATCAAAGTCAAACATTTGCTAAAACCTTGAGATGCAATCTGGAAGCAGAGGTGGAAATAGCCTGACATTTAACCCTGGAGCATTTCTCATAATGCAGCTCTATAGTGTCTCTAATGAAACATTTTAGAGTCTTGATCTTACAGGTCTGGTCCTGGATGACAATGGGTCCAGCAGTGGATGAGGGTCGGCTGGCTCCAGCCTCATTGTACGCCACAACTCTGAACTCATACTCGTCTCCCTCTGTCAGATCCTCCACCTTGAAACTGGTGGTGTCCACATCTCTCCTGTTACACCTGCAGGAAACAGCACAGATGGTTTAACTGTAGTTAACAGCGAACCCACAACAAAACAAAACCTCAAACCATTTCATAATTTATTAATTTATTTATTTTTGATTTATGTTTTGTGCTCACAAAACTAAAAACATAAGTGAGGAAGATCCACAGATTGGAACCAAATATTTGGAACACATCCCAATCCAAAATGCACCTGAAGATGGTCAGACCTTCAGCAGAATATAATTTGGACCTGGCCTGACTTAGTTCCCAGATTGAGTCTCATATACTAGGAACCTAGTGCACCAATTTCTGCTGAAGTGTTACCTCCTCCAGGACTCCTTCTGGGCGCCGCTGGCATCCCAGCAGAGCAGATCAACGCTATAGTGGGTGACGGGTGAACCACCGTCGTTCTTTGGAGCCTTCCAGGTCAAAGTCACAGTGCCCTTCCTCACGTTCTGGATCTTCAACCTCGTTGGAGGATCGGGAGGATCTGCAAACACAATGAATACATGTAAGATCACATACTGGTAACTGAAGAAGAAACAAGACCATTATTTTATCAATAGCAAAACATATGAATTTTCAGTGAAATGTGACGCGTTAAAGTCAGACTGTAAAGCTTCTTGAATTTGTGATAAATAATTTCTGATGTATATGATAACACCATCGCCCACATATAATTGAACATCCTTAAAAAAATAGAAAACATATGAACACAGCCACATCTTTTGTTGAGTTAACAAATTTATACCCTCGTTCAATACGCATGAATATTGTTTAAGAATGTATTCACTAAATAAGTGCAGGTTTTTTGTCCAGTACAGTAAAATGCATCTGACATAAGAATAAAGATAAAACATACGAATGGGATCTCTGGCTTTGGTCCTCTGGATGGTCTCGATGAATGGACCGAATCCAAAGCGGTTCTCAGCACGGATGCGGAACAGGTAATCCTGACCATCTATCAGGTCTGGAACCACCAGGGACTGAGCTGCACAGGCTGAGTTAACCTGAAAGATGAGGGTCAGATTTTACATATGAGCAGCAACAGTGCCTTGGTTTTCAATACCCACACAGTTCAGAGTGTATTATTCTGTTGCTATGAGGTTGTACCTTGG
This sequence comes from Lates calcarifer, assembly GCF_001640805.2. Taxonomy (NCBI): domain Eukaryota; kingdom Metazoa; phylum Chordata; class Actinopteri; family Centropomidae; genus Lates; species Lates calcarifer. Next base: position 72,726 of record NW_026117523.1, read on the forward strand.
TCCAGGCTTTGCCCTCCACTGTCTTCTTCTCAATGAAGTAGCTCTTGACCCTGTCGCCTCCATCACACTCTGGTGCTTTCCAGGTGAGTCTGCAGGTTCCCCTTGTCACGTCACTCACCTTCAGGTCTCTAGGACATCCAGGTAGGTCTGTGGATCCACACAACAAGAAATTAAAGACAAGTAATAATCTGCCAGATGTATTTATTTTTTATATCCTTTTCCTAACTCTGTTGTTTAATTTCTTCATTACAAAGTAGTCTTTTTAGTACAGTCTCATGAGTGAATAAAATCCTCATATCTCTAAATCTTTGCTTACCAAGCACAGTGACTCTGACTTTGACCACTTTGTGCCCTGCAGGGCTCTCAGCATTGATGATGTATCGGCCAGTGTGGTTCAGTTTGCTCTCTGGGATCACAATCACCGAGGTTGTGTCAGTGGAGTGGACCTGAAAAGAAAAACAGCAGCATGATGTTAGAGTCACAAAGTTCTCTTCTGTGGGTGAAAGAAAGACAAATCTATGATTCTTGATCTGTTACATATAGAATCTCACCTCTGAGTCAATAGGCAGCGTGTGAAGTTCGTTCTTCTTCTCAGTCTCAGCGGTTCCGTCGAAGGTCCAGGTGACTTTGGGAACGGGTCGTCCGGTGATGGTGGCAGGAATCTTGATGGTTGTTCCTGCTCTGCAGTTCATCAGGTCTTGAGCACTCACATCCAGAGTTACAGTTGGCTCGACTAGAGAACAAACAAGCAGCATTAAACCAGCATGCTCTGTTTATGTGTAGTAAAATTTAAAGTAAATTTAAGTAACAAATCTGTTGAGCTTCACAGACAGAGAGATGTTAATGATCTGAGAACTATACATACTGTATACACAGAATAACAAGACTCAGAACAAGCTCTCCCCCACTATCAGAACCTAATTTGAATTTTTTGTTCAAAGTGAATTTATAAGACAATCTTGGTCTGCACTTATAATGCTGCACTGATTTTTAATCTCTATCTACGGTCTTGTGCAAAGCAATCATTCAATTTGTCTTTTTGGAGCTTAGAACAAGCTTCACATCACTCACTGAGGTCATGAAAGGACGTACAAGATGATATCATCAGCATAGAGATCAACAGTTGGAAAATGAATATTATTCATGTACAGATTAAATGTCAGGGGCACTGGTACTGATCCTTGTGAGACACCTTTATCAGACATAAATGAAACCATCTGCACCAACAGTCTGAACTATGAATCATCAAAACTAAATATTAGCATTAACAGCAGCAGTTGTTGTACTGTGAGCAGGTCTAAAGCTGTTGTGGTTGGAGGGTTCTTACTCAGGATGTCCTGAACCAGGATATCGCCTGTCCGGGCGGGCTCTGAGTTGCCAGCGGCGTTCACGGCATAGATCCTGAACTTGCATTTTTTGCCCTCCTTCAGGTCAGGGACGGTGATTTCGGAGGATGGGTGGAGCTTGTCAGCAGGGTTCACCCTCCTCCAATCAGGAGACCCCTCCTCATGGACCTCAATGATGTAACCCTTGATGGGGCTACCACCATCTCTGTCCGGTGGACTCCAGGTGAGAGTGATGCTGTTCTTGGTCTTGTCTTTAACCTCAGGGGTTCCAGGTGGGCTTGGAGGATCTAAGAAAGGAGCATGGATGAGTCACAGGTCAGTCTTTATATCATAAAAGAACTGCGAAAGAATCACAAAATCTGAAGGTCTGAGGACCAAACCATACTAAATAAAGAGCATGTTACTGGCATTGTCCAGGATTTTCAGTATAAATGCACATTTCAACACAACTTGTCTGCAAAGATTTTTTAAAAAGTTTTAAAACAGTAGGAGGGTTGACACTCACTGCATGGATCCACGGCAAAGCGACACTCAGTGGCCTCGCTGTGTGGTCCAACTCCTGCAGCGTTGCAGGCTGCGATCCTGAACTGGTACTCTGTTCCTTCAATGAGTTTGAGCACAGTGTACTGCAGGCCCTTCACTGCTGGTTTGGTGACTGGAGCTCGGTTGACGCGACCCCAGTAGACGGCGCCACGCTCCCTCTTTTCCAGCCAATAACCCTGAATGGTGGAGCCACCATTGTCCAGAGGAGGGTCCCATGTCAGGGTCATGGTGGTTGCAGTGGCGGCGATGATTTTGGGGTTACGTGGTGGTCCAGGGAGGCCAAATGGATCCCTCAACTGGACTTTCTCTGAGTCACAGCCATCGCTGACGCCATACTTGTTCTCAGCTTTGATCCTGAACTGGTAGGCACCATTCAAGTCCAGTTTGTAGACCTGCGGGAGCAGAACATGTTTTGTTAAAGACAAAATCAAATATAAGATGATTGTGAAGATTATGAGATTTAGAGATTTTATTGTTTTTTTTAATGTTGTCCCACTCTTTAACAGAAAATATTAAGTAATCTCATGGATTTCAAATGTCAAGTATCAAGTATTTACTTTGTTATCAGCATTTAACAATCAAAGCAGTGTATCCCAACCCTAGTTTCAGTCCCTTCAGCCTTGACTCACCCCATATCTCCTATCAATGAGGTGGATGGTGAGAACATCGAAGTCTGACTTCTTCTTGCTGGCGTCTCTGCGCTCCACGATGTAGTTTGTGATCTCGCTGCCTCCATTGTCCTCTGGGGCGTCCCAGGTCAAGTAGCACGAGTCTGCCTTGATGTCTGAGACCACAATGTTCCTTGGAGGAAGAGGACGGTCTGAAAATAAAGGTTTGGGTCAATGTAATACTCATTATGGAAAGGTGAAAATAACTTTCAAACATTTCTAGTGTATGATTTTGTTTTTTGGTGATGTTCTTACCAAGGATCTCGACTCTGATGACATGCTGAGCTTTGCCATGGCAATTTTCAGCCACAAGCTTGTAGCTGCCCTTGTCCTGCCTGACAGTTACTGGGATGGCAATCTTTGTTGTCAAAGTTGTCCGGTTAACCTGAAGATTAAAAAAGCTTAGCTTGTTGTTTGTTCCTCATACAAACCTGACTGCAGCTGAGCAAAAATCATAATATCACTGATGATTTAGTCTTGTAATAGTTTTGAAGTTTTAAGTTTGTCCTTTTTTAAAGTTTGGTGGCACCAAAGCAACTAGGAAAAGATGCCACTGACCCTCAACAGTGACAGAGTGTATAGTGCTTTCCTCTTCTCAAGCATAATTCAATGAAATAGACAAGACATACTGCTTAGTGAAGAAATGGTTATGGCAGGTGAATGGATGGTGGATTGTAGGAATGTGGTTAATGTCCGAAGTCTATGATCTAATGAAGCAGTTCTAACCTCCTCAGTCTCCATTGTCATTTTCTCATCCTCAGGCTTCTCCAGCACCACGTCGTCCTTCATCCATTGGATTGTTGGTAGAGGAAGTCCCTTCACTTCCGCTGGGATGTCGATGGCTGCGCCTTTCTTCACAATGATGGCATTGCTCTTGAAGAACTTCATAATCGTGATAACAGGAGAAACTGCAGACAACAAGCATTTGTTAATTTTCAGTCCTGTGTCATTTTAACATTAAGATTTTAAGAGCAAGTTTCATACTTTCATCATCCTGGATCTTGGCGGTGATTGGCTTGGATGGATCTCCTTCCCCGATCTCGTTCACAGCCTTGACACGGAACTCGTATTCCTGGTTCTCAGAAAGGTTCTCGACGGTGCCACAGCACTCAGTGAAGATCTTGCGGTTGGCCACTTCAAACTCTGTGCCATCAGACCTCATTTTCTCCACGTAGTACCCTCTGATGGGACTGCCACCATCAGTACGAGGTGGCTGCCAGGCAAGAGTGATGGTGCCCTTACTTCTGTCAGTGTAGTGCAGCTTCTCAGGGGCAGATGGAGTACCTGTAACACGATCAGGGAGTTTAGTCACAGGTCAGTTGTCTATGCCACTGGATCTTCTGTTTCAGAACAGCCAGCTAATATCAGCAGCAGGTCATATTTTCGGTGGGTTTACCTTTAGGATCCTCAGCCAAGATGGGTCCCAGGTCGGCTGGAGCTCCATCACCATACTTGTTCCTTGCGATGACCCTAAAGTCATATTCCTCGCCGGCCAGCAGGCCTTGGACGTCACACTTACAGGATGCCGTCTCAATGGGCTGGCGGAAGAGTTTCATCTTAGCATCCTTCCTCAGCACCTCATAGCCGACAATGTCACTGCCACCATTGTCCAAGGGGTCGGACCAGGTGAGGGTGATGTTCTTCTTGGTCACCATGACTGTCTTCAGGTCCACCACCGGACCAGGTACGTCTATAGATACACAGACCAATGAAAATGTCAGAGGGTAAAACTGACACAGGACAAAAAATAGTCCTCTAAAGATCATAACAACTCTGTTTTCTACTGCATCACAGAGGAATGAAAACATAACAAGTGTGACCTTAGGAATAATATTTTTTTCTGTGAGCTTGAGCCAGTTTACCCTCAGTTGGTTCTTTAGTTTGTAAAACAAACATCATACTTGTATGAATGGAATTAGGGATATTTTTACAGGTAAAAATTAATGCTGTGGTGTAATAATGTAACACTGACCCATAACGTCGACCCTGGTCTCAGCGGTCTTGGTACCACTGCTGTTGGTGCCAGAGATCTGGTACTTTCCGTGATCAGCCCTCACAGCCGTCTTGATGAACAGCGTGCTGTTCTTGCCCTCTGTCTCCACAATCATCCTCTCTTTGTCGATCTCACCATCATCTTTGGCCCACTTGACCTCTGGCTGGGGCCGGCCAGTCACCACAGCGGGAAGCCTCAGAGGCTCGCCTGCCTTGATGAAGATGCCGTTCTTCACAGAGGCGTCAAATTCCACAGCAGGAGGTTCTGAACAGCATTGAAATTTAATAAATTAACAAGTTGAGCTAAAGTAATACCTTGTTGTCCATACCTCCTGCCCAGTCCGGTTGTAAAACTGTTCTTACCTTGGGGCTCTTTGACAGTGACAGGTTCTGGTAACTCCGGGAGCTCCAGGACCAGCGTCATTGACGGCAATGACACGGATATAATAGTCTGCTCCCTCGGTCAGGCCGGTCACGGTGTATGTCAGCTCTTTACACCTGAACTCTGTGCTTCGAGTCCAGTCCTTCTCTCCAACCAAAACCTGTGACCACAAAACAAGAGCTTTGAATCCCAGGATGAGGTGAAACACTTAGGATGTCTGCCATTCTATCAGTTATTGGAAATGTAATTTTCCAGGCCAAGAATCCAGTGAGTTTACCATATGAATTTTATGTACCTTCTCAACATGGTATCCCAGAATGTCTCCTCCACCGTTGTACAACGGGGGCTTCCAGGCCACAATGACAGAGTCCTTCCCAGTGTCCACGATCCATGGAGTGGGGGGGCCAGGAGGCACTGAGGTGGAGCAGATACATATTTAACATTTTGCGGAAAATGAAATCACTTAACTGAACAGAACAGTGTTCAATGTTGTGTTCAGCAGCACCAGCTCTTGTGTTGTGTTACACTTTCTCCCACTTTTTTGTATGCATCCTTGGTTTAATTATTTGTGGAAAATGTGCCTACAAACAGCTGCTAACCAATTAATGCTGTAATATTTTCAAATTTTCTTGCTTTTTTCCCTCTAGTAATTTGGTTTTTAGTCATTTGAATACACTATGAAAACCAACATCGGCAAATTCATAAGCAGGAATGTTCAATACATACATGCTGTATTAAATGGAAAAAAAGATGCATAAATACTGTTTGGACCTTTAGTTCACACTTTACAAAGTCAATCACTTTGCAGTTTAAATCTTTTTGTCTATCTATGATCTAAATTTCATTGAACTCTGGGAAATTACCAGTTTAATTTGACATCTGCTTTCAAGATGATTTGATAATTGATTTCAGAGATCAGCCATAACGATACACTAAATTTCCTGGTAACAATATGACAATATGTGTGGGTAGTTTTTATTAAATGGGCTAAAATTTAAATAAACCCTGGTACAAAATGAACTCTAGTGTTGCAAGTTAAGACAGGTTGAGTCAATGTGTTCACATCAGTGTAAGCTATTTGTTGCTCTTCACTGCTGCATTTTGGTATAAACTTACAGATGGCGTCCATGGTGACGATGCGGTCTGTGGGCTCACTGAAGGGCCCGGGCCCGGCCAGGTTTTCGGCACACACTCTGAAGATGTAGGTGAGTCCCTCCATCAGGCCAGTGACCTTCACATCCAGAGAGTTGAGGAGGGCTCTGTTCACTCGGGTCCAGTGTTTGCTGTTCACCTCCTTCCTCTCGATCCAGTAGCCCAGGATCGGGCTGCCGTTGTCCTTTGGCTCATGCCAGGAGATGTGGGCGGTGCTTGCTGTCACCTCATGGACTCTGGGAGTGTTGGGAGCGTCAGGAGGATCTGAGGTGTGAGGGAAAAAGGTGAGTGACTCAATGGCCTTTATACAGTAATGGAATGGGGGAGGAGTTCATTGCTTCTTAATATGACCATTGGGTCAGACCACCAAAGTGGAGTCCCTTGCATCTTTCGCCCAGTCAGGTAAAGTCAAAGCTAACATGTGCTTTAAATTTTCCGGCACAGATTTCTTTGTCATTTTTAAGTTTTTACTTACTGAACTGGTTCTTGGCAACCAGGGGTTCGGAGATGCATGGGGGCCCACAGCCGTACTTATTCTCGGCTGTGACTCTGAAGATGTATTCCTTCCCTTCAATGAGTTTGGTGACGGGGCAGCTGGTGCCCTTGAGGGTAGAGGTGACAGTGATCCAGCCTATCTCATCGTTCTTGTTGTCCTTCTTCTCCAGGATGTAGTTCAGGATCTCGCTTCCACCATCATCCTCAGGAGGCTCCCAGTTACAGATGACAGAGGTGTTCCTTATCTCATCGAAGGTGAAGTTGATTGGAGCACCAGGTTTGTCTGCAGGACAAGAGATTCAGGTCAACATTTATACGATTAAACTTTATATTTTATATCTAACGATTCTGAGGTTTGTAAAATGGTATCCAAATGAAAACTCATGATTAATCAATAAACTTCTATCTTACCAAGGACATTAACAATGCAGGAGGCGGTTGCGACACCGTGAGTGTTCTCCACCTTAATGGTGAAGTTTCCGTGGTCGACTCTGACTGCTTCACGGATCATCAGTGCAGACCGGCCCCTCTTGGTCTGATCCAGACCCAGGCGCTCACGCATCGGAGTCACAAACTCCTCCTCTGGTGCTTGAACCTGAAGGGACCAAAGCAAAAAAATAAGCAAAAAAATTTAAAAATAACTTATAAATGTATAAAATTGCATTTGGACTCTCAGATGTCTCTGTGGGGACACAAACCTTGGTCTTCCTCTTGACCACAGGAACAATTTTTTTGGTAGGCTCTTTGGTGACATCCTCGTCATTCCTCAGCCAGGTGACTTTGGGATACGGAGAGCCAGAGACGTAGGCATCGATGCGGATCTCCTCGCCCTTCTTAATGCACAAACCAGATGCCACACGGGCATGGAGGGTGACCTTTGGTTTTTCTGAAAATGGAATAAAAGTTTTGAAATTTAGATGGTTCCTATTTAAGGTTTAAAGTTAAATATACTCCTCAAGTTAACATGTTATTTTAACACAATTTGTAGATCTTCATACCGACAGGGTCTGCAGCCTTGACGAGCTGTGTGCTGCGTGATGGCTCACTAACTCCAGCAGCATTCTCAGCTCGGACCCTGAACTGATACTCCATTTCCTCCTTCAGGCCTGTCACCACATAGGAGAAACCAGGCACCAGGCTTGGGGTGACCTTCTCGTAGCGGTCGCCATCCTTCTCAATCTTCTCAACGATGTAGCCCTGGATGGGACAGCCACCGTCGTAGTCCGGAGCCTTCCATGTGACTGTGATGGACTTGGATGTCGGGTCTTGAGCCTCCACCTGGATGGGTGGGTCTGGTTTCTCTGTGGAACCAAAATTATCCACATAGTAATTGTCTGAGTTGTCTGCCTGGCCAAGACTGCCAGGTTTACTATGATATTGGAGTATATGTACCATCTCATTTTATTCACAGGATCAAGAAGTACAGTTATTTTGATTCTGTAGATCCCCTGATGGATGATGTGAAAATGCCTCCACAGGCTCACTCATCTGACTTCCAATTGAAAAAATAATCAATGTTTTATATTGATTTGACAATAAGACACTAAATGACGCATCGTTTCGTGTTATGACAGGTTCATTTCAAAGTTTTTTTGCTCATGATCTTCAAAGGATTAACTCATTTGCACAGAATAAGACTGACTGTGTGGAACTGTACTGAGCTAAATGTTAATATCACAATGCTAACAATGACAACAGAGATCAATCCTCCACTGTTATCCAGCTGAGAAAAGGACTTACGTTTGATTTCCTCTATGATGACTGGGTTGCGTAGCTCCAGATATTCTCCAGCTCCGACCTTGTTGACAGCCTTCACTCTGAAGTAGTACTCACAATTGACAAAGAGGTCTTTAACAGTGCAAGTCAGGACGTTCTCTCCGGACATAACTGGCATGTAAGTCTTCTTGGAGGCCTCACGGCGCTCCAGAGTGTAGCTGACGATGGGTGTGCCGCCATCGTCCTCTGGGGCAACCCAGCTGATCTTGCAGGAGTTCTTGGTGGCATCACTGGAGGTGATGTCTTTACACTGACCAGGTAGTCCTGCAGGGTTCAGGAAGGATCCAAAAATGCGTTAGAGGATGGCTGCTGCTTGTCTCTTTCTAGTGTTATATTTCCCATTCACTTTTATATGAAGGGCGACTTACCAATGACTTTGACATTGACTGTTCCTGTGGCAGTTCCCAGAGTGTTCTCCAGGGTGATGGCATAGGCGCCGGCATCAGCACGTGTGCACTTGAGCAGCTCCAGGTGAGCATTGTTCATCTCTACTGTCATGGTGAGCCGGTCATCGGCCTTACACTCTACTGTGTCCTTCTGCCACACCATCTTGGGCGTTGGGATCGCCCTGTAGGGGATGTTCAGATGCTAGCTTCTCACCCTCAACCACGACCACATCCTGTGCCTCCAAGTCCATAGTTGGAGCGCCTTGGGAGCAGAGAACAGGATTATTATTTAGGGTTGATTATCAGTGTTTTGATTGGACTTAATCTAAATAAACAGAGAAGTGTGGATACTTACAATCAGGATCCTTGGTGAAGACCTTGTCAGATATCTCGGAGGGATCACTAACACCAACAGAGTTGATGGCACGAACTCTGATGACGTACTTCTTCTCTGGTTTGATTCCATCCTCGATCCTGAAATTGAGCTCCTTGATTGGTCTGTTGTTGACCCTGAACCATTTCAGCTCTGGGCGGGCCTCAGCCACCTCAACATGGTAGCCGGTGATCGGGCAGCCACCGTCCTTGGCTGGAGGCTTCCAGGTGACGATTGATGTGCTGCCTGCTGGCATCAGGAATGGCCACTTCAAGTGGAGGAGATGGAGCACCTGGAGAGAAAGTAGGACATCTGTGAATACATCTGAAGTGCAGTGCACAGCATCCCATACACAAAAAATCCTGCTTTCTACAAATATTTGATAGTCTCGTACTGGTTGCATCCTCGATGGTGAGGATCACGGTGGGTTCGCTTGGATCTCCAACTCCAGCCTCGTTCTCAGCTCTGACCTGGAACTGAACTTCCGACCCTTCATCCACATCTGTCACCTTGAACTGAGTCTGTTTGTCAGGAGTCTTGCAGCATTTCAGCCAACGAGTTCCCACCTTCTCTTTCTTCTCAATCACGTACCTGGGAAGAAAGACGTAATTGTTTTGTTGAATAGTTTTATTATATTTGGCATCACAAATAGTATAAAGGCACATTTTATAGTTTTTTTTTTAAAGGAGCTGTCTCACTTCAAGAATAGTGTGCATGTTTTCTCTGTTACTTACAGAACAAAGTCCAGATGGTAAGAAACTTCTGAAACTGTTGCTTCATTACTTTTTTTTTCTTTACAAGAATATCTCTAATAATCAGTTTTCTGTCTTACTTGGTTATAGGTCTTCCACCATCACTCTTGGGAGGTTCCCATTTCAGCTCCACGTGTCTCTTGGTGACCTCCACCACCGTCAAAGCATAAGGAGGTCCAGGAGTTGCTGCAGAGAAAATTACAAGCATTAATATGCATAATAGACAGGTTGTCTTTAGCTTCTTTACAGTTCTACTAAGGAGATACCATTTAAAGCTGGAGCAGGGGTCACCAACACATTAATTGATGTTGTCAATGTTAGAAACAAAATCTTTGGCGATCGTTGTATTGGGAGCAGGAATATCCACATTATCCACAAAACTGAGTAGCTGATGATCTATATTGATATGAACAAAAATCTCTAAGCCCTAAACTGTGAATACAATGGAACAGTCCTACTCAATTTAGGGGTGAATTAAAACAGCAACTGTCATCAACTTACTGAAAGTGTCCTTAGCGAGCACAGCGTCCTCCAGTTCACAGAATTCACTTGTCCCGACAGCGTTCTCAGCGGCGACACGGAACACATACAGAGATCCCTCGTTGAGAGGAGTTACCGTGTACTTGAGCTCCTTGACAGTGGTGTCAACACCCTGCCAGGCCTTGCGCCTCACGTCTCTCTTCTCCACCACATAGTTGGTGATAGGTGAGCCTCCATCACTGCTGGGAGCCTGCCACTTCAGGTCAGCATTGATCTTGGTGATGTTGGTCACCTCCAACCATTGAGGAGGTGATGGAGGGTCTGTTGAATGGAAAACAAGGAGTAGTGGGTCTTTATCTCTTTTTGACTATGAGCTATCCTGGATCTGAACCTTAAAACCCTAAACTCAACAACACACGGTCATCACTATGAACTTACAGAGTCTCTCCTTGCAGACCACAGGGTCGCTGGGCTCACTGGGTTCGCTCTCGCCAGCCTTGTTGACGGCCTTGACCCTGAATGAGTACTCCTGCTTTTCCATCAGACCTTGCAGCTGGTGCTCAGTCTGAGGGACGTCCTCTGCAATTTTGATCCACTCCTCACTTCCGGTCTTCTGGAACTCAATGATGTAGCCTTCAATCTTAGCCCCGCCATCATGCTCTGGACGGGTCCATGCCACCACTGCCATGGTCTTGCCGATGTCCCTGATGACAGGTTTACCAGGAGCCCATGGAGGATCTGAAGAAGAATGCGGTGTTATAATCATCCAAGTGTTCTTATTTCTAGTCCTATTAATTTAAATCTTTGTGACTTATGTGACATACCAATGGGATCTTTGATGAGGACAGGATCGGTCTCTGCACTTGGTTTTCCAGGTCCAGCCAGATTCTCAGCCAGAACACGGAAGCGGTACTTCTTCTTGGTGGGGAGTCCCTTCACCCTGCACCCATGCAGGCACACAGAAAAAATATTTTACACCCTTTCTTCACAAATAAACACCCCCACCTTGTTGGCTGATGACTGCTCATCATTACTCATTTAAACTGACTGTTGTGATAAGTTACCTGAAGGTTGTGTCCTTGATGGGCAATTTGTTGCATCGGATCCACTTGTCACTCTCTGGGTCGAATTTCTCAACCCAGTATCCAGTGATCGGACTGCCGCCATCCTCGTCTGGCTCGAACCAAGTAAGGGTCACAGCGTCCTTGGCAATGTCAGAGGGAGTGACTCTGGATGGAGGACCAGGAGGATCTGAAACAAATGGAAATAATGTTATTTGTCATTGTTATTTATATTTTACCATCAAGTGCTCAACAGGGGCAATTTTTGTTAGTGAGATGATAGTTTAAAACCACTTACCAAAGGAATACTTTGCAATGATTGGCACATGCTCTGCAGGTTCGCCGATGCCATACTGGTTCTCAGCACTGACCCTGAAGACGTACTCTTTCATTGCTGTGAGCTTGCAGGCTTTGAAGGTGGTGTGTTTCACTGTGGCTGACAGCTTCACCCACTCCTCTTTGTCCATCTGACGACTCTCCACAATGTAGTTGGTGATGGCTGAGCCACCGTCGTCTCTGGGAGGGTTCCAGGCCATGAGGCATGACTCGTTGGTGATCTCAGAGATATCAAAGGCAGCTGGAGGACCGGGTTTATCTGGAGAGGAGGGGGCAAAACATGAAAATGACTCAAAATTTACATCCAGATTGGTAATGTCTCAGTTCCAGGAGCAGATCACTTTAAGATATTTATAAAGTGACATAAATCTGAAAAAGACATACTATACTATACTATTTCTTGACAGTTCATTCAGTAATGTGTTGATTTGTACAAGACTAGTATTTCCTTTCTCTCCCAAAAATAATATTTAGTTGCAGCTTCGGCTACAGGTTAGGTATTATAGGTCAGATAATAAATTAGCCTTTGTACCAAGGATGTTGACATCAATAGTGGCGGTGGCACGTCCGCAGGTGTTGACTGCCTCAATGATGTAGGTGGCAGTGTCTCCTCTGACAGTGTCGGCGATGGAAAGCTTAGAGTGTCCTGGCTGGGTGTCAATACTGATGCGGTTGTCGGCCCGCAGGACCAGGTCAGCCTTTGTCCACTTCACCCGGGGATCAGGCTTTCCTGTGACATCAGCAGGAAGCTCGATCTTGGTACCAGCCCTGGCAGTCAGACCAGCCAGCAGCTTCACGTCCAGCTGGATCTCTGGAGGTTCTGTTGGAGTTATAGAAAAAAACTCTCAGACTCGTACTTCGGATTCAATAATTCCTGCTTCTAATCTCTGGATGCTACTAACCATCCGCCTTTAATATTCTTACTCCAAGTTCTGTTACTTAGGTCGACCTACCTTTAGCATCCACAGCCTGGATCTCATCTGTAGCCCTGCAGGGTCGGCTGGCTCCCAACTTGTTGAAAGCTCTGACTCTGTAGGCATACCACTGACCCTCAATCAGGCCGGTCACCTGGAACCTGACCACAAAATGTATATTACTCACAACCGTCCCATAACATATGAAAGAAAACAAATAACAAATGGGCCCAGCAAAACAGTTTGCACTGACAAACTGTTAAACTGTTAAGACTTACTTTAGTTCAGGGATGGGATCACCGCAGGGTTCCCACTTGTCAGTACCACGCTGACACTTGTCCACCACATAACCTTTGATCGGGGCTCCGCCGTCATACTTTGGAGGTTCCCAGGACAGGAAGATGGTCTTCGCAGTCTTATCACGCCACTTCAGATTTTCGGGAGGATCAGGTACAGCTGCAGAAAACAACGTAATGTATATGTGATTCTTTCTCAAAAGATAAAGAGATGTATGCGCTTGTTTTTTTTTTTTTTTTTTTGTTTGTTGTTTTTTTTTTGGATGAATTTGGCTTCATCCTGAGTAAATTACTTTCAGCCTAAGTGAAAATTACTCACTGGCAGGAGAGGAGACATTAACAGGCTCGTCGATGTACGCTGGTTCTCCAGGTCCGCACTTGTTGCAGGCGGTGACACTGAACAGATACTCCTTCCCTTCAATGACATCTGTTACAGTGTGTTCCAGGTCCAGGACACCGGTAGCCACCTGGAAAAAACATCATTACAGTGGATAGGAAATGTTGCAGTAATGAACTTTAACATCAAATCTGATTGCTGCTTCAATCTGTTTTTGTTTGTTCGTGATGTATTTGTTTTTGGGCCGTATATGTGCAAAGAAAATTTCTGCCCTACTTTATTTGGGTGATGGAGAGTTTTTCGGGATGTTTTTGCCCCACTCAACCAACTGATATATTGTATTTATATCTATTTATAGGTTCCATCATGTGGAATCACTGTCAGCACTACTTAAGTAAACTCTGATGTACCTTGGCCCAGGTCTTGCGAGACACTTCTCTCTTCTCGATCTGGTAGTGGGTAACTGGACTTCCTCCATCGTGCTCCGGAGCCTCCCACATCAGGTGGACATGGTGTCGGGTCACCTCTGCCACTTTGAAATCTTTGGGAGCACTGGGGCATGCTGGAAAATAAAGACACAGCAGGAGAAATTTAAACATTTTTGTACCAAAAAAGGAAAACAGAAAGCCGTAGATAAGAAAGTAATTTGTGTATGAAACCTTGAACAGGTTGGCAGTCTTCCATAATGGCTTAACTCAAAGTTTCCGTATTCGTTTTTGAGTTACAAAACTTGTCTTCAATGCATATAATTATAACATTTATATTTTATGGGACAGAAAAATATTTTTACCGATGACGTTAACCTCAATCTCTCCAGAGACAGAGGAGACGTCGTTCTCCAGCTGCAGGGTGTAGATGCCTTTGTCTGGGCGGACGCTCGGTGTGACTGTCAGCTCTGTAAATGTGGGCTTTGTCACCATAGAGACACGCTCGTCTGCAGTGGTTAGCTCCTTCTCTCCGAAGGTCCACTTGGCGACAGGGGTTGGGTAACCAGTGATCGGGACTCTGATTGTGAGAGGGTGAGGGACAATCACCTCTAGGCCATTCCTAAAGCCACTCAGATCAAAGGTCGGACCAACTGTTGAGAAAGAAAAATGTTTTAGATTTTAGCATTGTTTGGAAAGGAGGTTGTTTAAAAATTATACTTCTATCTAGTGTACTGTTTTGGTGCTTCAGAAGAATCAAACAGATAATATTTATTTCTGGCAAAGGAAATAAGAAAGAAAGATATTTCTAGAATTTGATCTCAAAAATTTAATTAGTAATGACAGGGATGCCTTAATACATCTGTGGTCGATTCTATTGTTTGCCTCTTACCATGGGGGTCGTCGGCAAGCAGTGGTCCAAGTTGTTCGGCTGGATCAGAGACACCAGCAGCATTCTCAGCACAAACTCTGTAGAGGTACTTCTGACCAGATTTCAAACCAGACACCTGAAGAAAACAACGAAACAGTGACATCAGCGATCAACTGTCAGCTCTAATGAACCACTGAAGACTTAACGCTGTCAAACAGAAAGGAAGCAGAGTTTCAGAAAACAAATATAAGATAAAATCCATCAAGGGAAGGAATTATGTTGGGAAAATTATACGTGAACAAGTAAATAAAAGCAAACAGAGCAGGACAGAATAAAAAAAGTCAGAAAAAGGTTAAACTCTGCTGTAAATTCTGTACCCGATAGGAAAGGTCCGGGCACAGCCTGGCATTGCAGCGCAGCCATTTGTCGGTGCCTTCGTCACATTTCTCGATGATGTAGCCAGTGATCATGCTGCCACCATTGTTGGTGGGTGTCTCCCAGGTCAGTGTTACTGCAGAGTTTGTTTGGTCACTGAAGTTCAGGTTCAGCGGTGGGCTTGGTCTCTCTGAAACCACAACACAAAAGGTCCAGTGAAATCATGTTGTTTGATCGGGTATTAGAATATAAGCACTCAAAGTGCTGGTTTTCACTCACCAATGGGATCCATGATTTTCACAGGATTTGTGGCGGCGCTGGGCCTGCCGATGCCGGCCTTGTTCTCAGCTCGGACTCTGAAGATGTATTCCTTGTTCTCCACCACATCATTTAGCATAGCTGAACGGTCGCTGGCACCACAGACCATGGCTGCCTCCCACTTCACAGAGGTCCTGTCACGGAGCTCAATCACGTAGGCGGTGATCTCAGAGCCACCGTCGAACTTGGGAGGCTCCCAGGTGACTGTGGCACCAAATCTGTTCACATTGGCTACTGCAACATTTTCTGGTGCATCAGGAACATCTGATTGTTGAAAAGAAAGACGTTAAGGATTTGATTTGGGCACTTGTGGAGATGGTATGTGATTTTAAACTGGGGCCTTTGGACTTTGCTTACCAAACTTGCTCTTGGCCTGGACAGCATCCTCTGTGGCAACGGTGGGTCCACTGCCGACTCTGTTTCGGGCAGAGACTCTGAACAAGTACATGGAGTCCTTCTGGAGGCCGCTGACACAGTACTCTGGAGTATCAGCACGATCTGTTGCCAGAGTCCAGGTCTTACGCTTCACATCGCGTCTTTCCACAATGTAGGCTATGATCTTGCTTCCACCGTCACTCTCAGGCTCCTCCCAGGCCAAACTGACCTCACCATCGGCAGTATCAACCACTCTCAGGTTCTTGACAGGTCCGGGAACGTCTGAAAACATAATATAAATATAGGAAATATAGGAACTCCTCTGACACTGGATACAGAATCTAGTTACCCAAATTCTCATCAGTGATGTAACCCTCAGACTCACCAATCACGTCCAGGTTGATAAATGCTTCTCCTTCACCATGCTTGTTTTTGATGATCACTTTGTACCGGCCCTGGTCCTCCTTGCTGGGGCTCTTAAGACGGTACTCCGTCTTGTCGGCAGAGGTGTCAATGTTCTGGACAGGCAGACTGCTGCCCTCAAAGAACCACTCGGCATCTGCACGAGGGTAGGCATCATAGGGCACACTCATGACGAAGGGTTTACCGGCATCTGTTACCAGATTTTGGTCGGTGGTTTTGATCTTGGGAACAGCTGCAGAGGAGATAAAAAGATTTGTTTATTTAGGTTTTCATTTTATTCATTTGTCACATTTAAACAACATCCTACTGTGAAGCAACCCTAGGATCAACCTAGAAAGGTATATGCATTGTAACATTAATTTTATAACATCCCTCAGAAAACTGAATCTCGGCTGCCTTCATCAGTCAACCACAGGTAAGGTCTGTGTAATAAGTTTCTCTGTGACTCACCTGCCAGTTCCAGCTTGGCACGCGCATCCTTGTCTTTGGCCACAATCCTGTACTCTCCCTGATCTCGAGGTCTGATCTCACAGACCTGCAAGTCTGTGGACTTTACCCTCACTGATCATCTGATATTTGTCTCCCTGGACAATGATCATGTTGTTCCTCATCCACTTCACCTCCACTCTGTCCTTGTTGAGCTCCACCTCGAACACAATGTCCGAACCTGGAGGTTCGAACATGTCCTTGGGAGGTCTGACAATCTCCACTGGGGTCTCTGCAGGACAGAAACCAACATCATCCATGAAGATTCGCTTCACCTCAGTGGTTTTTGAAAAAAAGATGAAGACATAAAGAGTTTACCCTCAACAAAGAGTCTTGCTCTGGTCCTCCTCTCATCCACCCCACAGGCATATTCACATTCATCATCAGGTCTGCACACCTTGATGATCAGTCTGCATGTTTTGCCTTCTTTTTCCATGTGATATCTGCAAAAACAAAAAGACAATTAAATTCTTGATGCTAGCTGCTGTCCCTTTTAAATTACTAATATAACATTAGACAAGAACATTACAGTTTTTGGTGAAATTGGTCTGTGATACCTGGGTCCTTCTCTGATCTCTCGGCCGTTCCTGTACCACTTGACGGCAGCCTTCTCCTTGCTCAGCTTGCAGGTGAACTCGGCGTCCTCGAACTCAGTGATGGTCTGGTCTTTGAGTTGTGCGGTGAAGTCCGTTGGCGCCTCGCTGATGATCAACTCGGCTGCACACTTGTCATCTCCGACCATGGCGGTGTACTCGCCCTCATCGTCCATGACACAGTCCTTGATGGTTAGGGTGTGTTTGAGACCGTCAGTTCTGTAGACGATGCGTTTGCTGAGCGACACCTCCTGGCCGGCCTTCATCCACCTCACCGTCACCTCGGGCCGGTTCACTTTACAAATGAAGCTGATGGTCTTCTTCTCCTGGGTCTCAATGTCCTCAATGGGCTCCAGGAACTTCAGCTTCTCCTCTGTGGAATCACAGGGTGAATACAGAGTCAATTCTCCACACAAAACAACTTGGATCTCATTTGCTCTGGATTCCTGGGTAGGAAACTAACATCCCTTAATGAAGAGGACCGTGGACAATAAAGTGAATAATTCTCTATGTTGAGTGACAACAACTGATGTTTGACAAACCTAACACTTCTGAACAAGGATTTTTCTAATGTATCCTGCAACCTCACAAATAATACAGGAGTTTACTGCTGTGGGCAGTAAGCTACTTGGCCAGACATCCAAACACTAGCAGCAGATCAACAAACTCTTGTGTTTTTGGTTCAAGACAGAATAAAAATAAAAAACACCTGAACCGTTTAAGGAATGATGATTTTGGCTTAATAACATCTTCCAAAATGAAAAAGAAAGTGAGGAAAATCACATTATTTACCTGCGACTCTAGCGCTGGCGGTGCACTTGGCATGCTCTCCTCTATGATTGGTCAGGCTGATGGTGTAGCTGGCCTCGTCGGCCTTCTGGGCATCTCTAATCCTCAGGGAGAAGACGGTGTCTCTCTGAGCCATCATGTACTTGCTGCTCTCAAATATGGTCTCCTCGTTCTTCAGCCACTTGGCCTTCGCTCCCTCCGTGTTTATCTCGCAGTTGAACATGATCTCGCTTCCCTCTTTCACCTCTGTGTCTTTAATTGGCGTGATAATCCTCAGTTTTTCTGGAATTAAATTAAAACTAATTAACACCAAACCTTCTACTTAGAGCAACCAAAACAAGATGTGGAAAAGGAAAAGACTCTTACCAATCACATACAGATCAGCCGAGGCTTTGACGCTGCCAATGTGAGCAACGTAGCCTCCCTCGTCTTTCAGCTCGCAGTTTTTCACAATAAGAGCCCTTCTCTTTCCTTCGCTGATGATAGTGTACTTGTCCCCAGCTTCAACCTCCTTGTCACCTCTGAACCATTTCACCTCATAGGTTTCTTTAGAGACAGAGCAGGCGAACTCGGCTTTCTCGCCCTCCACCACCTCCTGGTTCTGAGGACGGGCGATGAACTCAGCCTGCCAGTTCTGGAGGGGAAGAAGAAGGAGGAGAAAAAATGAATTAAAGAAAGCATCAAAGTTATTATTTTGCTTTGCATCAAAAGATTCCAGCCAATAACTTTCTGGGACTAGGACGTAATGATTTATTTAATTTTTTTACCATTGAGTTTGAGCATGGCAGACGTCCTCACGGTGGGACTCAGCCTGCAGTTGTACTCTCCAGCGTCCTCCATCCTCAGGTCCTGGAATGATCAGGATCCTCCTGCGCCCATCCACGATCTGCTCGTAACGGCCGCCCTCCGGCAGCTCGTCGTCTCCTCTGTACCAGGTGACATCGGCACTGGCCTTCGACACCTCGCAGATCATCTTCACGCTGTCTGTCTCTGTCCCCTCCACGTTGGACAGGTTCTTGGTGAACCTGGCTGCCTCCTCTGTGGTGAAATACAGCAACAAAGATTAACAGGGGACTGTCTTGAGTTTTGAGCTGCCATTTTGTCTCCTTCTCTTTTCTGCAGCTGAAACTTTGGAAATGATATTTTCAAAAGGAAGAATAAAACAATGACGATGTTGCTCACCAATGACAGTGAGCATGCCAGAGGTCTTGGAGGTTCTTGCGTCACATTCATACTCGGCCTCATCATCGAACACTGACTTGTGGACGATGAGGATCCTCTGGACTCCCTTAGCAATGATTTCGTATTTCTTTCCCTTCCTGATCTCGCTGCCGTCCTTGAACCAACGAACCTGGTGTGACAGAAATTTTAGATTTTACCAGTGATTGTCAGGTTGATCATTTTGTCCGTCCAGTTCTCTGATCTGGTAAAACAATCTCTCATCTGGTCTGGTGGTCTCACCTTGGCGGACTCGCGGGACACTTCACATTCAAACTTGGCAGATTCCTTCTCTCTGACCTCCACATCCTGCAGAGGCTTTGTAAACTCTACATAAGGAGCTGTGTACACAAAGACAACACCACTGTAACTCAGCAGGCATTTAATGTGATTTCTGTTTATCTATACTAGACTTTTAAAACCATAATGATAAGATATTTATGTGAGCTTCGTGTGAGCTCTCTTGGTGGGAATTATTCCCTAAACATAAATTTATATAAAGTCAGAAGTTACACAAATAAAAACCTCTCTGCATTACATAAAAAACACCTCAGCCATACAAATATGTTTTCATATAACTACAGTACTTATTGCAATAAATGTGATACTAATTGTTCTTAAGCAGAGTCCAGCTGTAACTCTGAGAAGTTAACTAAAAGTTTGGTTAAAGTTTTGTCCTTACGTGTAACCTCCAGGAAACAGGAAGTCTTGAACTCTTTGGCGTCACATGTGTACATCTTGGCATCGTCTGGAGTGCAATCATGGATGATGAGCGCTCTCTTGCGTCCGTCGACAATCATGTCGTACTTCTTGGTCTTCCTGATCTCCTGTCCTTCTCTGAACCATTGTACCTCGGCGTTCGCTCTGGAAACTTCACACTCAAGTGTGGCAGTTGCTTCCTCCTCCACCGTCTGGTCCTCCAGAGGCTTTGTGAACTCCACTGCAGGCTCTGAATGCACCCGAGAAAACAAAGGTTATATATCAGGTAATAACCAAATGTTCGGGATGTCTGAGCCTGTGATGTGTTTACTGTTTCCAGTGCATTCAAGTGTCTCACCTCTGACGATGAGCTGAGCCTGAGTCTGGAAGTCTTTAGCAGTCAGTTTGACCTCGCCAGCCTCCGACAGCTTCACATCTCTAATAGTCAGAGCGTGAACCCGACCTGCCACACGAGTCTTTACCTGCAGGGGCAGAAAAAAAAACAAGTTTAACAAAAATCTCCCTTTAATCAAGTGATTTTTGTTCCTAATTTTCTTTTAAAGGCTTATTTAGGGCAGCAACCAAGGCTGGATTTCCAATTGCCCAGGGGCCCCAGAAGCCCCAGGGTCACTCCATATAATCTGATTAATCACACATTCGACTGATTAAAATGTCAGAAAATAGTGAAAGTGCCTCATTATTCCCTGAAGTCCAAGGAAACAGATTTTAAAAACTTCACTTTGTCAAAAACACAGAGATGATAAGTTTTTAACTGTCGGACAAAACCAGAAACCAGAAAATATTCACATTTGAGAAATGTTTGACAAATTTATGATTTCTTTAGATCCTGCTGCAAAGATAATAAAAGAAAATGCACTGCTCTTCTTCTGATGCTTCCTGTTAATAATTTCATCCCACTGTTATGGGTTTGATTCAGTTATTTTAGTTATTTATTTCCCTGAGATTTGAAATAATCAGTATTAAATATCATTAAATATCTGTGATTAAATAAGGAACAGTTGAAGTTAAGTTGTTGGGTTTGTGTCACTGTTGTCAGTCTAATGCTTCCTGTGGATATCTCTCTACATATAAGGCTGTGGTGACAGTCAGCGTTAAAGATAACAGCTGCTGCTGCTATCTGTGGTTATTTTTAACTGCAGCAGAGTCTCAGCACTGTAAAAAAAACAGAGTGCATCATGTAACACAGTCTCTCATTAAATCAAGAGTTGCTTTTTCCTAAATCACTGCAATGGAATCAAAACGTCTTGAAACAACAGGTTAAAAAAAATTCTGCTGGCTGTGAATATATTCATTATTAAAGCGAACATGGCTCCTTGTTACTGAATACATTAAAAAAATTTTAAAAACCCAGACATTATGACTCATTTTGTGTATTATTGTGTCTCAAGAAGAAGAGAAACCGTCACTGGACCTTTATTTCCAACACTAATTAACATCTTTCAGTAGTTTTTCAGAAATTCGTGTCTTGAGACGTAACTAAAAAAGAAAGAATCCTGCATTAAAGTCAAACATTATTATGAAAACAAAAAGATTTGTTTTTTGTTTGTTTCTTGATGCCTTATGAAATTAAGTTTTCTTAACAAAGAGGAGTGAGTCTGTCAGTCAGGCGACATTATTTCAGATGAGAGTTAGTATCTTAAAACAAAATGATTCTGCAAACACTTGTTTTAAGATTTTTTCAGATAATAAACCAGAAATTAGATTTTCTCAGTGAGGTTTTGTAGACATG
The DNA here is from genome assembly GCF_001640805.2 of Lates calcarifer. Lineage (NCBI taxonomy): Eukaryota > Metazoa > Chordata > Actinopteri > Centropomidae > Lates > Lates calcarifer. The sequence continues at coordinate 94,337 of NW_026117523.1, forward strand.
TTGATCGCACTCACCCGGTCACTGGCCTCCATCTTCTGTCCTCCCAGGAACCAGTCCACCACGATGCCTTCGTACGACAGCTCGCACTCAAAGGTCGCTGTCTCTCCGGCCGACACCGTCACGTCCTTCAGAGGACGCATCAGGCCGATGGACCGAGCTAAAGAAGAAGAAGAAGAAGATGCCGTGGTTAAATGGACAGGAGGACACCTGATGGACTGCTGCATGAGCTGATCTGAGGTTTGTGAAGCAGCAGAAGTGGTGCCACTGCTCTACCAATCAGAGAGGAGCCTCTCACTTTAGATAAAGTCTGAAGGTTGAAAATAACCACAGGAACTGATTGGCTGAAGACTGAGACACACAGCACTGTGGTATGTGACAGAGAAAAGGTCTCATTTGCCTTTTTGTTGCTGCCTTTGGTTTAAATGTAAAGTTACCAAGTGGATTAACACAAATATATTTGTCATGCTCTGGGCAATTTTGGGCTATTTTGCCTCTTTTAGTCTTGTAGTCTGTGTCTGTAGATGTCAAATACAGCAAAAATCTTTAACGGCCGTTTTCACAAAATGAGTTTTTTCTCTAAGGCTCCTCTTACACTTTCCAGTTCAATTCCTGTTTATATGCTGAAAGGTTGTTCATGTATCATTCACAGCCAGATTTACAGAACATTTTATTCATAAAAACATGGAGAAATTTGACTTTTCATGGCTTTTCATGGTTTATGGAAAATCATCTCTGTATAAACCTTTGACTCTGATATATGATATGAAGAATTTTAAACCTGGTTTCATCCAGTGTTCTGATTTCTGGTCTAATGTAAATGATGAGCTTGGGAAGTTTCATGGTGACATATATCAGTTAAAAAATTGACCTTGTTCGCCTGTAGCGTCTTAATCTGCTCTGACATGGTTAAAAAGATGGTTACAGCTAAAACACTCAGACTTGAGGACAAGAAATAACCAAGAAGCTTTTGGGCTTCTCTTGTTCGTGGCCTCACCTTTCACTCTGAGCTGAGCGTTGGACTTGGCGTTGGCTGCTGAGAAGTCGACACCTCCTGCCATGTCCATACGGACATTAAAGAGGATCAACATATGTCTGGTTCCTTCCTCTTTAATCTCAACATCCTGAAAGAAAACACAGTCATGTCATTCAAAATCCCAGCCCTGTGTCTTTACTTAAACTCCCTGCTATAAACTCTGTGTGGTTTACAAATGAAACCAGACTCACAGCAGATTGGTGCAGAGCTTCGCCCTTCAGTTTCCAGTTTCCGTGGACATCCTCCTCTGAAATCTCTGTCTCAAACTTGGCTGTCTCCGTCTCTGTGACCTCGACACTGTACAGTGGACGAACAACCTTGATGTCGCGCTCTGCAGGTGAGGAGGATCAGGAGAGAAAAATCAGTTAGTCACAGTAATTCTCAATGGCAGCCTAAAGTCCTGCTTCCTGTAAGTGGTCCGAAAGTGCGAACCATCCAAAAAACTGTAGGGAGCAAAAATAAAACTAAGTTGATGTGACTCGTCTTAAAAACCAATCAGATCCTTTACACCAACATTCCCCTCGTGCATTCTCGTAGATTTTACCTTCAATGTTGAGGTTTGCTGTTGTTTTATCTGAGCCACAGTCGCAGGTGTACGCTCCAATGTTTGCCTTCTCCGCCTTCCTGACCATCAGGATGCGCTTCTTGCCGTCAGTGCTGATGGCAATGTTTTTGGAGGGAGTGATCTCCTTCCCATCCTTGAACCATTTGACGTCAGCGATGGCCTTGCTCAGTTCGCAGACCAGCTTCACCTCGTCTTTCTCCACGGCTGTGTAATTCTGCAGCTTGGTGGTGAAATACAGATCGCCCTCTGCAGAGGAACAAGATGATTTCAGCAACTTTAATCTTGAAATGATCTTTAAATAAATCACTTTCATCTTTAAATGACATATTCTTTTGTTAGATTCAGCCTTGAAGTTGGACATTTCCATTTAACCAAATGTGACACAAGCAAATCAGATTTGCTGAAAATGCTTTCAAAGTGACACCGACCGATGACGGTGAGCATGGCGGTCACTGTCTTGTCCATCGCCTCCACTTTGATCATGGATGTGTCGTCAATGGTGACCTCCTTGAAAGCCAGTGTGTGGATCTTTCCATGATCTGACATGTGTACCACCTTGCTGGGATGCAGACGGACATCATTTTTATACCAGACCACCGGGATCTTGTCGTGGGAGAGTTCAACACTGAATTCAGCTGTTTCCCGCTCTTTCACCGTGACATCCTTAATTGGTTTGAACAAACTCCAGACGAATACCTACAGAAAAAGAAGGGTTAAAAAGAGATTAATGTAACATTTTTAGATAATATCCATTTTAAAAGATAGAATCAAATTGAGCTAAACATAAAAAGCTAAACATAAAACTTAATAGAAATCACAAATTTAAAAACTAATGTGAACAAATGAGTATAATGTGATTTAACTTGTGATAATCACTGTAGATTCTCAAGTTTAAAAAATATTTAATATAAAAAGACATTACCCTGTATGACGAGTTTGCCGGTCGTCCTCTTGTCTTCGGCCTCAAACATGTACTTGGCCTCATCGTCATAGGCAGCTGATCGGATCAACAGGACGAACATTTTTCCCTCTTGGATCATCTTGTACTTGTCGTCGCTCTGCAGCTCCTGTGAGCCTTTCAGCCAGCGGAAACTCTTTGGAGCTCTCGACACCTCGACCTCAAACCTGGCCTCATCCTTCTCGTACACCTGAACATCACTCAGTGGTGTGAGGAAGTTCAGAGGAAGTTCTGAAGGAAAACAGCCAGAAAAGTTTTTACTTTGTTGTTTTACTGCAGGCCAGTCAGGCTTATGGGTTATTATGGGTCCTAATAGGTGTTTGCAAGGTCAGTTTCTGGTTCAGAGTCTGGCTGGGTGCCTTTCATATTCATATCGCTCTTCTATATAATAATAAATAAAAGAACAAGCCCAAACTTACAGCCCTGAGAGGCAAGTGAAAAAGATTTTTGTTGTGATATTTCCCCAAGTATTTCTAAGTGTACTACTCATTTTGGCCACAAGAGGCTGAACTACATCACAAGTATCTCAGTCTAGATAGGAACTCAAGTATTTGTGTTTTCTTCAAGGTGATTTTTCATTTCTACAGTCACCCTACACACAAGATACATATACTGTGTGTTAGCAAGTTACATATCATTACTGTCGTGTCTTTCTTTTGACTAGAAATGTGTTTTAATCGGAGACGGCTGTCCATAATAGAAGTTTTAGGAAGTCAGGTGGGGTAGTATAAAGAGCAAGCGTCTTTGCAGTCGGTTTACCTTTGACCTTCAGGTTAGCTGAACATTTGGCGTTAGCAGCGGTGTATGCCACCTCACCGGTCATGGCAACTTTGCAGTTGTACAAGATCAGCGTGTGCTTGCTGCCCTCCTCAATGATGTCAACATCCTGTTAAATTATATTAGGAATCTCAGTCATGTGTCTATGCTGCGATAAATATACAGATATTATACAGTTAGTAGAAGTCAGTGCTCACAGAGGAAGGACTGAGGACTTCTCCATTCAGTTTCCACTGGCCGTGAACGTCATCCTCAGAGATCTCCACCTCGAAACGAGCCGTCTCTCCGTCAAACAGCTCCACGCCATAAATTGGCCGAACAACCTTGATGTCACGTGCTGGTGGGTTTGAAAATTTAGGAAAGAAAAGATTTTGAAAAGCCCAGATAAATCAAAGAACAATTGTGTGTTAATTTTATGTGTTACATTAATGAGGGAAAGTGCTCCTGAAAATGACCACTGCAAGACCTCCTCCAACCTAAACGTCCATACAGGTTGCTTGTTTGAAAACCTCACATTTTTACATTTTTCACTATTCTTCAGACTTTTTCTCCTGGGACATTTTCTTGCGGCTTTTCTCAACACGTTCTCTTAAATTACAGCAATCAAACAATCAGTAAAGCTTATTTTGTAGGTTAAAAGTTCTGCGGATTTCACTAGAACAATTATTTACCTTCAATGTTGATGCTGGCTGAGGTCTTGTCTGTTCCACAATCACATACATATTTCCCTTTATCGCTCTGCTCCACTTTCTTCAGGATCAGAGACCTGCGTGTGCCCTCAGACTTCATGACAACCATCTTGGAGGCGATGATCTCCTTCTCGTTGCGATACCAAATGACAGGGACATCTTTGCTCAGCTCGCAGTCCAGACTCACCTCGTCTTTCTCTGTGGCAGTGTAGTCCTGCAGCTTCACTACAAAGATGGCGTCACCCTCTGGAACAGATCCAGGACCAAGAGTTAGACGTACAGTTTACTTTGAGTCTTGTGTTGTCAGTTTACAGTGCATGGGCAGAGCAGTTTCTCCAAGAAGCCTGAACACAGGAATAACTAATAACTGTAATTTCAGCAGATATTAATTTCTCTCTCTTTGTTTTTGAAGGGCATAGATAAATGAAAACAAAACACATTTATGTATTCATGTTTGCAATAATGTCACTGCCCAGCATCTGCTGTCTGATACATCGTGCTGTGCTAAAATGACAGGGGGAAGAAGGAAAGTGTGTTGTTACCTATAACAGTCAGTTTTGCCATCGAGTAAATTCCTTTGGCCTCTGCCTTAATCTGGCAGGTGTCATCTAGAGACAACGACCTCATTTCTAGAAAGTGTCTCTTTCCCTCCACATGTGTGAGTATCGTTCGGCTCACATGGAGTTTGACTTCGTTTCGGTACCAAACCACCGGCACGTTCTCATGAGTCAGCTCGAGCTCAAAGCGTGCTGTTTTACCTTCTTTGACTGTTTGGTCCTGGAGCTGCTGGACAAATTTGAGCCTCATGCCTGCAATACATCAGGTCAGTGCACACAAACAGGACGGTTTGTTGCAATCGTCCCTTTTAAAGCCACAAACATCAAATGACAACATAGAGGAAACATGAGCAACATGGAGCGTGGGGTTTCTGACTTCCACTTACCTTCCACCAGCAGCTGAGCAGTTGATTTTTGGCCCAACACTTCAATGGTGTACTGAGCCTCATCGTCAAACTCACAGCTGTTTATGATCAGCATGTGTTTCTTTCCATCATCAATTATTTCATATTTAGGGCTTGGGGTGATAATCTCCGCCCCCCTGAACCACATGACCTTTGGCACATCCTTGGTGATGGTGCATTCAAATTTAGCCTGTTTCTTTTCAGGCACAGAAACATCCTTCAGCAGGTCAACAAAGCCCATTTCGATCTCTGGGAGATGCGAATATTTCGGCAGTTATTCACGAAGACACAAAGCCATCACTTCTTTTACCGTACCTGTTCTATTGTACCTCCGTTTTCCAAGACAAACAAATGCAGAAGCTTGCAACAGACAACAGAAAACAAAGGAAGCTTTATTTGTGACAGATCTGTACCTTTGACGGTGAGCATGGCGCTGGTTACAGCATTTAGAGCCTGGTAGGACACTTCACCCGCCTGATCCAGCTGAACATTTTTCAGCGTGAGGAAACGTTTCCTGCCCTCAGTTTTAATATCACAGGTCTGAAAAACAAGATTAGAAGCATACACGAGCTGAGATTGAAGCTCAGTAGTAGTGTTTTTTAAGTAAAACACCTTAATTAGACATTTCAACAGTGCGATTGTGTAGGAGGTAAATTCATGTTTTTCTGAGCTGCCTTCACAGCAAGATAAGATCACTTTACTCCTTGAAAAATCTTACCGGAGATCTGGTCAACACCTGGCCTCTCAGTTTCCATTCACCGGCTACATCATCCTCAGATATTTCAGTGTCAAACTTGGCTTCTTCCTTCTCAACCACCTCCACGCTGGAGAGAGGCTTCAGGATCTCAGCCTCACGTTCTGAAATTAAAGACGTATATATCAGCTGTTTGGACACAATCCTCATGATTTTCTAATGTGGATTTGTAAATGTTACACCAACCTCCAAGTGTCAGTTTTGCCGTATATCTGCGATCCTCAACCTCAATGGTGTAGTCTGATACATCATCAGGCTGGCAGTTGTTAATGGTCAGCGTCATGTCCTTTCCATCTTTGTTAATCTCGACCTTGTCAGAAGGAGTGAGCTCGTTGTCTCCTTTGAACCATTTCCAGTTGGGAGTGTCCTTGAAGAGCTCACATTTGAACGTGGCCTTGGCCTTTGGTTTTACATGCTGATCTCTCAGAGGCTTCACCAGCCAGTCCTTGATGATTTCTGAGGACAGAGAGTTCAAATTATTTAAAACAGTGTCAACTGTTGCCTTTAAGTCTTTACACTGGTTGCCTGTCAATTTTTGTCAGTTTTGGTGAGGCAGCTGTAACAGCCAGCCTGAGGATCTGAGAGGAACTTAAAAGTGCTGATATCTTTAAACTGTTGATTGAAGACAATATCAGAGAGGCCATATATGTCCACCGGTGACTGGTTTATGGCAACCTATCCCAAATTTCAAATTTCCCCAAGAAATGACTAACTAAAAGGTGATTCAGTCTGAATAATGGAGTATCATTGAACTGGGCTTTCAGTCCAAATCTCAGGTGAGTCTGAAGCTTGTGAACTGACTTAGTTCACCTACATACTGCTGACAGCTTACCAATCACTTTAACATTGGTAGTAGTCTTCACGTCTTCCTGTCCGTCCACCTCACAGGTGTAGTCACCAGCATCTTCATCAGTGGCATTTTGAATGGTCACGGCGTGCTGCATACCGATAATATTAATGGCCACTTTTCCAGCCTGTTTCTTAAGGACTGCGCCATTGCGCTTCCAGATCACATCTCTCTCTTTGCTCAGCTCACAGGTCAGGTACATAGGCTGACCCTTCATACAGGTCGTCTCTGGTTCCAGTTCTTTCACCCATTTCACAGGCAGCTCTGCACAGAGAGATTAAGTTCTTTAGAGAACAGTACTTTCAATACAATAAAGCGTTGGTGTCATTTTCTTCCATACCATACCTGAGTTTGTGTACTTTTTGATACCTACAAAAAGCTTGTTTTTTTCAGTTAAAACAATAAGTCAAACTTCTCAAATACATGGTTGTTGTTAATGCTGTGATAATATTTATGTTGGATAAAGAACCTTGAACCTTACCTTCAACAATGAGCTTAGCGGTGCATGTTACTTCCTTGCCAGCGTTCTTGGCCACACAGGTATATTCACCAGTGTCGGACAGCTGGACATCAATAATGTGCAACTTTCGATCTTTGCCATCAGCAGTGAACTTGTGCTTGGGGCCCTCACGAAGGTTGCTGCCATCTTTCATCCATGAAGTGATGGCAGTGGAGGGTGAGACCTCACACTCAAACACAGCAGACGAGCCAATAGACTCGGCTTCCTGCAACACAATGTCCTGAAGCTTCTTGATGAACTTCAGGGGGACAGCTTTGAGCTTGAATCCTCCGAATGGTTCCTCTGGAGGTGACGGGCCTTTTCCACCAGGTCTCAGGCCCCGGCCCCTGCCACCATCACCAGGTGATGGGGTTTGTCTTGCTGCAACATCAGATACAAAAACTCATCAAGTTAGTTTCAGATATGATGACAAGTGAAGAATCAGGTGTTGGACAATGATATTGTTAACAGCTTGTACCTACCGTGATTTTGACATCAGTCAGTCAACAAAAGCTTACAATTAATAAGAATTGAATAAGAATCTATTTTTATCAGGAGTTTTTAATGGTAGAGGAGGACAGAATATAAGATTCTGTTTAGATAAGAGTCATGCAAAGCCACTCTCTATGAGCTTCTAGCAGGTTTCTTTGAAGAATCCCAAAACTCAAAAAGACAAGATGACATAAACAACAAACCACACATACACCACACACAGAAAGAAGCAATGTACAGCAAGTAAAGTGACTGTGAGGGTAAAAAAAAAGTCATTAAAATACCTTTGTGTTCATGGCAACACATTTCAAAGGTCATATGATGTGTACTCATATTGGCTGTTGTCAGTACACATCTCATTATTGATTATAGCTGAGTATCAGTTTAATTTTTTTGATACTATTAACTGAGTTTGAGTAATGATACAAACAATACATTTTTGTATGAAATTGGAAAATTTGGAATTAAAGAACAAGCCAACAAAAGTACAAAGATTTTGACACCAAAAAGCTACAAGTTTGTCAACACGCCCTGTTGATCATCACATATCTTCTGGGCTAAGCTTAGAGGCTCAACACAAAAAAATGATTTTGTTGGAAAGGACGGGACAAGACAACAATGTACACTTAACAACAGTTGTGAATGAAGCGAGTGAAATTGCCTCAAACACCATCTAGCACCAAAACTGGTTAGCACACATGAGCTCTAGTGTCAGTATATTCTCACCCCCAAATCCTCTGCCTCTGCCTTTTGGTGGCTCCTCTGACGGTTTCCCCTCTGAACAAGAAAAAATAAGATGAGTTTTCCCTGTAAGAGCTTGCTGACGTGAATATTTCAGCAGAAACCAAGAGAAGGATTTAAACAGTACTCACAGCAAACATAATAAATAAAAGACATATTCATGTCCACAATACATGAGAACACTGAGGGGATGTCACACAGCACACAATGAAGAGGATAAAGATGGAATGAAGCCTTTATCAAATGGATGAATAATGGGACAACATGATCAAAGGGACATAAATGAGAGGAAGACAATATGGTTAGAGTGAATGACATGAACACAGGTCAAGACAAACATTGATTGGGAAGACACATTTGATGGAAGACACATTTGATGGAAGACATTATATGATGGAAGACATTATATGATGGACCACTGGTGAACACATTGGACAGATAGTGGATGGACAGATGGACAGAGAGATGAATACATGAGCTGAAGCTGATGAGCGAATGGATCATGTGATTAAATATGGAGGTGATGAGGATTAGATGAGTCATCTCAGATGGGATGAGGGGAATCCAGAGTCGTCATTTGGGAAAGTTTGTCGGCCTTCATCTCACCTCGTTTAGCACCAGGCATGCCTGGAGTCTCCAATGCCCCATCAACCAGTTCACCTTCCCAGTCCTCTGGAGGAACCAGCTCCCAGCCCCAGGCCTCCTCTTCTTCCTCTCCCTCCATTTCTTCTGCCTCCTCTTCAAACACCTCTTCCTCTGGCTGGGTGGGCACTTTCTTCATCTGCACTGCTCCAGGAGAAACCTCCTTCACCAGGGGGATCCTCCTTTTACCAGGCTTTTCTGGCTCTGAAACCTCCTCTGGTGTTGGCTTCTTGGGGACCTTTTTGAGTGTCACAGCTTCAATGGAGTCTTTTGGTGAAACACTTTTGGGACTCACTTTCACTTTTTCAGCACTTAGCTTCTTCTCAACTGGAACTTGTTCCAGTTCTTTAGGCTTTGGCTCAGCTTTTGGTGATGGTGTCTTTTTAAGCTCAACCTTCTTGAGCTGCTCAATAGGTTTAAGGGCCTTTTCTTCCTCTATCTTGTCTTTACCAACTCTGGGTGACGGGGTCTTTTTGAGTTCAATGCCTTTTTTTAAGGTTTCTGTTTGTTTTTGTAGGGGCTCTTTCTCAGCTTCTTTCTTCTGGATTGCTTCCTTCTTTCCTGGTGGACTGGGCTTCTTGGGTGGAATGGCTGGTTCTTCTTTCTCTTGAGGTTTCTCATCGTCTTTTTTGGGTGTTGCAGTCTTTTCAACTTTCCTAAGATGCTCTTCTTTCGGCTCTTTAGGAGTTTCATCCCTCGGAGTTCGACTGGGTATTTTTGTGTCCACCAGCTTGTTTTTCTCCTCTTCAGGTATTTTTTCTGGCTTTTCTTCGGGCTTGTCATCTTTGGCGAAAGGCTTCAACACAACCTGCTCTTTCTCTTTATCTGGTGTGGAGATAACTTTAGGTTTTCCACGAAGCTTGTCAGCAGATGCAGGTTCCTCATCCTTAGAAACTCGATCAATCTTTTTCTTCTGTGGGATCTCTGTCTGGTCTTTGATGACATCTGGAATTACCTCTGGACTTGTCAGGGGAATGTCATCTTCTTTTTTGTGTTTTATAGCAGCACTGGGTTGATCTCTCTGTGGCATCTCACCTCTCTTGAATGGAGTGCGCTCAATATCTGTCTTGGCTTCACCTTCTTTCTGATCTTTTGGGGGTTCAGCTTCCTCAGGTTTTTTAGGTTTTTCAAAAGGTTTTAATGTCACTACTTCTTGATCGTCATCTTTCTTTGGCAATTTCTTTATTTTCTTTTTCGTTAAATCTGGCTCAGGTTCTTCATCTTTAGGTGCTTTAGGGGTTCTTATCCATCTTGATTTCTCATCTTCTGCCTTTAGCTTTTCAGGTTCCTCCATTAATCCGAGTTCAGATGCCTCTTCAGATGCAGTGAACACTCGTTCAGTTCTTCCAAGTGTTATTACCTCTCGATCCTCTCTGTCCCGGAGCTTCTGAACAGATAGTTCAGTATCGTAATGCCTTGTAACCTCAACTTTCTGAGTTATGACTTCCTTCTCAGGCTCTTTGGGCTTAGTTGGCACCTTTTTTAATTTAACCTTTTGGGTTTCTTCTTCTGGTTTCCCTGATTTTTCAAATGGTTTTAGTTTAATTGAGTCTTTCTGCTCATCTGCCTTTGGCAGTTTAGTTATTTTCTTCTTCTCCACACTTGGTGCCTCGGGTTCCTCCTCTTTCTGTGGTTTTGGAGTTCTTGTCCAACCCTCTTTCTCTGTCTTCTGTACAGCTGCAACTCTTTCAGCTTCCTCAAAGTGGCCTAATTGAATTGTCTCCTCCTCTGCAGTGAAGACTTGTTCAGTTCTTCCAAGTGTTATTATCTCTCGATCTTCTCTGTCGTGAAGTCCATGAACTATTAGTTCTGGATTGTGAAGCTTTGTTACTTCAGCTTTATGAGTTACAACTTGTTTTTCAGGCTCTGGAGGTTTCACTGGAACTCTCTTCAGCTTAATGACCTCTGGTTCTGGTTCCTCCTCTTTGGGTATTCTGGTGAATTTACCTCTCATCTTAGGTGATTCAGGTGTTTTTGCCTCCTGAACAGGAATCTTACCCTTTTGCTTAAGAGGTGGCACTGTGGTTGAGGCAGTAAATACACTTTTTTATAACATTCACATACAGACATACAGGATACTCAACATTTCATCTGTAACAACACAGGACTCACACACACCTGTAAACATGTTTATGAGACAATAACTAACATAGCACTATGTAACAAGATTTATTTCTTTTTTTAAGGTAAAAAACAAATATTTGGTATACCTTTAGTTGGTCCAGGTGCTGAGACCGGTTCCATGTCTGCAAGAATTTTAGATCAATGTAAGTATACAGCAATGCTACAAAAGTGGCTAAATCAAAGACAAAGACGGTTAATTTACTTTTTAAGATGGACAGATAACTTGCAATAACAAAGTGCGGCATGCATTTTTTATTTTTACTCTCTGAATAATTTGCACTGAGACTGACCTCTGGCTTTATCAGATGTTCAGATAGTGTACAAAGTTACAGTAAAGTGTGTCCAATAAGAAGCATCTACAAGGTTATGTATAAGGTTATTTAGCCCCATTTAACAGATACTGTTAATGTGCTACAGTGTATGCACATATCAGAACAACAGGTTAAGACAGAATTAGACAGCAAAGGGCATTTCATAAAACCAAAGCTCGTGTTGCTTTGTATGAAGAGTGAAGCCGTTGCATAAACAGGAAGACAAACGTAAGAGAGAACAACATGAATGTACATTACAGAAGAGATGTTACCTTCAGGTGGATAGATTTCCTCCGATACAGGGGGAGAGGGTTCAGCCGTTACGGCCGGTGGAGAGGGTTTCTTCTCCACTGGTGCAACTTGAGCTAAAAGAATGCCAACTTGATTAAATCACTGGCAAAGATCTGGCAAACAAGAAACAACTGACAGGTACGCAAACAAAACAGACAAAATTAAAGACTGTTGTGAAGCCCCAACAGATTTCTCAGAGGCAGGACAAACAAGGAGTTAAAGAGCATGGATGACAAACTAGAAGAAACTACCTGGAGGAGGAGCGACTTTTTCTGCTGGAGGCTTTGGTGTTGGTGGAGATGGTTTCTTTTCCTCTGGAGGAGGCACTTAGGAGTACAAAATACCAAAAGTCATGACCAAGAAGACCAGAGATATGAAACTAACGCATTAAGACAGACAGAGGACAGATTAAAGATGTTAAGAGTGAAGAAAAGTACACATGGATAAAACAGACAAATGTGAAACAGACAGAAATAAATCTGTAACAAAAACAGAATCAAACACAGTGGAGGAAGACTATTTTCAAAAAACATCATAACACCAATACAGAACAGTGTTTTTGAGTACCACCAAACAAAGTGAAAAAACTACCTGCAGGAGGAGCGACTTTGGCTGCAGGAGTAGCAGGAGCTGAAGGCTTTGGTACGGGTGCAGTTGGTTTCTTCTCTACTGGAGGAGACACTTTAAAATACAAGATGCCAAGATCACGACCAAGACAACAACATGGTCAGTCAAGAAATAGACAGTTGCACTGAAACAATGCAACTCTGGGACACAATAGCCACCAAGTGAAAAGGCAAATGAGGCAAAAAAAAAGAAAACAGTAAACAGACAGACATCCAGTTTACAACAACATACAAAACCAGGTAAAGAAAATACCTGCAGGGGGAGCAACTTTCTCTGCAGGAGCAGCAGCAGGAGGAGGTGCAGGTTTTACTGCTGGTGCAGATGGCTTCTTCTCCTCTGGGGGAGGTACTTTGGAAATACAAGATGCCAAGGTCATGACCAAGAAGACAATAAGTTTGGTCTAAACATGGTGAGTAACATGGAAAGTTCAAAACATGAAAATCTGAAGACAAGTGGGCCAATAAGGACGATACAAACAAACAAAAGGAAAAACAACATGACTGACTTGATAAGCCAGCAACGACAAGAAACATATGGACTGAACAGACTACCTGCAGGAGGAGCAACTTTTTGTGCAGGAGCAGGTGGAGGAGGAGGAGCAGGAGGTGAAGGCTTTGGTGTAGGTACAGATGGTTTCTTCTCCTCTGGAGGGGACACTTTGGGAATACAAGATGCCAAGATCACGACCAAGATAACAACATGGTCAATCAAGACTCATTAATGACAAAAGATTATTTAGACATGAATTACCCCAAACAGCACAAACAAGTAGAAGAAGAGACAGGAATGAAGATTAAAAGAATTTCAGCTGATGAAAGAACCACAAAAACTCCACAGTGAAAGATGTTAATAGACAAAAAAAGGTGCTGTAGAGCAACAACATAAAAGACATGATTCAAAGACAATAAACAGACACGGCTTACTGTAACAACGTGAAGATTACTGTACAATATTTTGGTGTTATTGAAGATGATATTGAATGATGTGTGAGTATAGTAAATGTGAGATGTTAAATCTCTTTAAAGAGGGGTTGATCTTATGGCGATCACGAGCCTGTGCGGCTCAAGAATACCTTTCTGAAGAGTTTGTTGTTCAACCTCCCGTGTTCCCGTCTTTGCTTTCTTGTCATCGAGTCTTGTTGGTGGTGGTTTAGTTGCAGTGGTTCTTGCATCCTCAGAGGAATCAACTTCAGGGGTGATTTCTTTTTGTTTATAAGAACCATGTTTCTTGTGTGGAAGAGTTTCTTGCTCAGGGGGAAGAGGTTTTTTCTGTGGTGGAACTTGAGATTTTTTAGTGGGAGCAACCCTGTCTTTAAGGCTAGGTTTCTTGGATAGTGTGACTTCTTCAGGGGGAATGTCCTCTTTAGGAGCGATGACTGCTTTGGGAAGTGTGGGAGAGGTCTTCTTTAATTCAATTTCCTCTGGTACTGAAGTTTCTTCCTCAAGACAGACTGTTTTCTCAGGTGAAGGAATCCTAGCAGGAACTTGAGGTGACACTTTCAGACTTGCTGGGATAGATCTCGTTGCCTGGACAAGTTCTTCTTCAAAAGACAGTTCTTCTGGCACAGGAGCTGATTTCTCTAGAGGTACAGTGTCTTCAAGATATATTTTTCCTGCAGCTATGGGAGTTTTTGTGATTTCTTCCCTTGGAGACTTCATCTTTTTAGGTGGTACTGATTCTTTCTTAGGAGGAATGGCTGTCATGGGATGAGAAAGAGTGGTTTTAGGAAGAATTCTTGGTAAGTCATGTTGGGGTGGAGGCAAAACAGTTTCTCTACCAGGTGGAGATATGGCTCTCTCAGATGGAACTTCTTCCACGTCAACAGAGTCAGCTTGCTTCAAAAGAGTGACATCCTTAGGTACTCTAGACTTCTTTGGTACAGTGACTATTTTAGATGCAGTAGAGATTTTAGGTTTAACAAGATCCTCCTCCGTTGGAAAGACAGCTTCTTCTTCAATTTCTTCATGACGTACTGATACAAGTGATTCAGTAGCCTCTCTCTGCTCTATATAAGGTGCTTCCTTGAGTTTCCTTTCTTGAGGAGTTTTCCTGTGAGACTCTTTCTTGGATGTGATTCCAGTGTCAGGAGAAACTTCTTTCTTTGAAGGATGAATCATTTCAGTTGGAGGTGTGATGTCTGTCTTTGACTGGGGAGGGGCAGCTTTCTTCAGAGGTACAGAGAGAGACCTCAAAGACATTTCTTCTCTCTGGTCCACAATTTCTTCCTCAAGATCAAAGTCTTCTTGATCACAAGGTTCAGTGTCCTCCTGCTTTTCAGCCTCATATTCTGTGTATACTGTCTCAATGTCCTCTGGTGGCTCAGTATCTTCAACCTGCTGATCTTCACTGTACCATGTCGAAACTTCCTGCTCTTCCTTTTCAAGAACCACTTGTTGTTTTATCTCCCTTTTCAAAGAGATTTCTTCTCTCAGAATTGACTCCCTGAGCTTCACTTCCCTTTCAAATGTCCTGACTTCCTTTTGCTTGTGTCCAACTTCTGCTGAAAGAGAAACATTTTCTCCGTGATCCGTCTTTAGAGAGGACTCCTTCCTGTCTTCAACCACCACTGTTTGATTAAGATCAGTCTTCAGGGGAACTGGGAAAATTTGTAAGATATCACCCAAGATTGAAGATTTGCACCATGGAGCGGTGGCCAAGAGGAAAACAACACAAAATAAAAACCATCAAGACACAAAAAAACAGATTTCAGTGTGGTATATATTCTTCTGTGTATCCTCATTTTACAGCTAAACTGTATGTATTATGAATCTCTACCTCTCTGCTGTGGAGTTAAACTACAAGAAACTGAAAAGATATTTGTGCTGCCTTTCTCTAAGTATCTAAAAAATATTTGTAAGATTAAGCATACCTTTGATGGATACCACTGCCTCCTGCTTTGGTCTAGCTAGTACTGTTGTTTCCTGTGGTTTTTTCCTCTGTTTTACTGTTTTGACAATTCATATAACAGTCAACACACACAACAGCACAGACATCAGGACAAACACTAGAATTAGCTAAATGCATCTCAGAATAAAAGATATAAATGTGAGTTAAAAGAGAAAGATGAGTAAGGCTTGTTAAGTTAATAAGATTATTTACGGACATATCTACCTTGTTGCTGAGGCTTTTTAGCCTGTGGAATTTGTTTTGGTGCTTCCAGATCTTGTGGTGGTGGTGTTGCT
Source organism: Lates calcarifer (assembly GCF_001640805.2). Lineage (NCBI taxonomy): Eukaryota > Metazoa > Chordata > Actinopteri > Centropomidae > Lates > Lates calcarifer. The sequence continues at coordinate 109,830 of NW_026117523.1, forward strand.
TTGCGGTGCAGCACTGGTTCCTCTGTTACTAATTTTGAAATCTCAGGCCTTTTCTCTGGTCCTGCTAGTGGTTCTGTAACCATTTTGTGTGGCTCTGGAAGCCTTCCTTGGTTCTTCTGGAACCTTCTTTGGTGCCTCTGGAACTTTCTTAGGAACTTCAGGAACCCTCTTTGTTTCTTCTACAACCCTTTTTGGTTCTTCTGGAACCTTCTTTGGTGTTTCTGGAACTTTCGTTGGAGCTTCAGGAACCCTCTTTGTTTCTTCTACAACCCTTTTTGGTTCTTCTGGAACCTTCTTTGGTGCCTCTGGAACTTTCTTAAGGACTTCAGGAACCCTCTTTGTTTCTTCTACAACCCTTTTTGGTTCTTCTGGAATCTTCTTTGGTGCCTCTGGAACCTTCTTTGGTTCTTCTGGAACCTTCTTTGGTGCCTCTGGAACTTTCTTAAGAACTTCAGGAACCCTCTTTGTTTCTTCTACAACCCTTTTTGGTTCTTCTGGAACCTTCTTTGGTGCCTCTGGAACTTTCTTAAGAACTTCAGGAACCCTCTTTGTTTCTTCTACAACCCTTTTTGGTTCTTCTGGAACCTTCTTTGGTGCCTCTGGAACCTTCTTTGGTTCTTCTGGAACCTTCTTTGGTGCCTCTGGAACTTTCTTAAGAACTTCAGGAACCCTCTTTGTTTCTTCTACAACCTTTTTGGTTCTTCTGGAACCTTCTTTGTGCTCTGAACCTTTTTGGTTCTTCTGGAACCTTCTTTGGTGCCTCTGGAACTTTCTTAAGAACTTCAGGAACCCTCTTTGTTTCTTCTACAACCCTTTTTGGTTCCTCTGGAACCTTCTTTGGTGCCTCTGGAACTTCTTAGGTACTTCAGGAACCCTCTTTGGTTCCTCTACAACCCTTCTTTGGTTCTTCTGGAACCTTCTTTGGTGTCTCTGGAGCTTTCTTTGGCACCTCAGCAAATCTCTTTGTTTCTTCCAGAATCTTCTTTGGTTCTTCTGGTTTTGTTTCAGGGATATACCTTGGTACTTCTGGCTCTGGCTTACCAGCCAGCAGTTGTGATTTTCTTGTAGGTTCAGGTGTCTTTGGTTCTGAGACAGCTTAGAAGAACATTTATTTATAAGATGATGATCTTGTTAAGCATATTTTGAAAGAAAAACTCATAAGTGAAAGTCACACTCTAACGAGTGCTTAGCTTGCTCAAAGATATTCATGGAAGATATCTCAGAAAGATTATTACTTTCCATGTGATACTTAAAAGCAGTTCAAAGTGCAAAAACTTAACAAATATAACATAAGAAACAACACAAACATAAAACACACCAGCACAACAAAGCAACTGTTAAGAGGGTCTCTGCAGTACCTTTAGTTGGAACAGCTTCAGCCTTGGGTGGAGTAACCTTTGGTGCAGGTGGTTGAACTACAGGTTCCTCTGGTTTGGGTACATCTTGCACTTAAGAGAACATTATGTATTGTTTAACCTACAGGTAATGACCAAGGCTAACATGGAATCAAAGATTACACTCTTAACGAGTGACTTCAGAGTTTGAGAGAAGACATGAGAAGAAATGAAGCAGAACAACTGCAAATTCAAAAATCAACTATCAATACCTTTAGCTGGAAGACGTTCTGCTGTTGGGGGAGTAACCTTGGGTGCAGGTGGCTGAACTACAGGTTCTTCTGGCTTTGGTGGTTCTGGTACTTTAAAGAACATATATATTTATGTTCAGTAACCTTGGTAGCCGTTAAGACTTTAACATTACAGTCCACTCTAACGAGTGCTTTGACTAAAAAGAACTACAAAAAGACAGAATCACAGAACATAAAACACACAACATAGATTGATTTATATCACAGCAAGCTCATCACATGACAACACATATCAAAGAATTAAAAGATAGAGAAAAACAATGTTTCCCATACCTTTTGCTATAATATCTTCAGTCTTTGGTGGCGTAATCTTGCCAACAACTGGCTGAACTATGGCTTCCTCTGGTTTGGCTACAGCTGGCACTTTGGAGAACATTAAAAGTTTTCCATTTTCACTCTACATTTGTCATAAGGTTATTGAAGGAACACGGTGTGAGTTTCACTATCACTACTCTAAAGCTATGACATTCATTTCAAGAGTTAGTGTGTAGAGGGTTTTATATAAAAATCATTTTCCAAAGACCCAAAAACTGTGTGGTCAACTCCAAACACATTTGACAATGTTATTTTAAAAGATCAAGATCAAGAGGTTAGCAGTGACAAACATCTTAACATTCAAGATCTACACAAATGTGTTAAAAAAAAAAGTTACACATGTAGTTACACATGTAGATCACAGCAACATGAAACATAACAACAAGAAAGAAACATTGTGTAAGACAATGTCTTTCCAGTTGAAGAGCAGTAAAGCAAAGCATTTACTACGTTACCTCTTGGTTTGGGAGCTTCTGGTGCCTTCTTGACAGGTTCAACCTTCAGTGCTTCGGGTTCAGGCTTAATTTTGGCCACTTTGGGCTCAGGTGCCGCCGGTATCTGGGGCGACACTTTAGGCTCAGGAGGAACCATTTTTGGCTCTGCTGTTGTTGGCTTGGGTTGATAAGGTTCAGGGGTGACCTTTCTGGGAACCATCTCTGGTTTAGGTTCTGGTTTGGTGTATACTGAAGGTTCTTCAAGGTTAACAGAGAAATATTACTGTGAGTCAACACATGTGAGTCACACATGACTGTAAGAGTTTACGGAGTAAAAGAAGTAAAGACAACACACAAAACACAGAATATGTATAGAACAGACGGACTAACAGATAACAACTGAAAGACATAAAGCCAAGAACACAATGCTCTTTTCGCATTGTAAGAACGCTGAGAACAGCTAAGAAAAGAAACATTTTAGATGACATTAAGTTGTACAGACAGCACTGAAGAGAAACTTTGTTGAAGGTGAAGTTCATCTTGAGATTTTTCTTTTTTTTTTAATTTACAATCATCCTAAGTGTAAAATGTTCAAATTTCATGCTAAAATTTGTGAATTTGTGAATGTTGAAAATAATAAAGACATGAAAAAGAAATAAATACACAGTGTACTGTATATTTTGCTGTTATAAGTATAAAACCTGGGTAAAAAAAAAAATTCAAGACTTAAAAGTATGAGATTCTTCTAGAATTTGCAGCTATGAACATAATTATGAAATACGTGTAAAAATTAAAGGATGACTGCATTTCTTCTGCCTTACATCTAATTCAGAATGAAAGATGATAATGAAATATAAATATTGTAAATCAACAGTTATGAATAAACTTGGGTTGATGCTATTTTTCATATGAAATTATGTTTTTGTCATTTTTGATGTAATTTGAAAATGTTTTAATCGTTTTTGTTTTATATTTAGAAAGAAGAATTTGAGCCAATAAAGACTCTGTGACATCAAAAACAAACAGAGTTTTTGACAAAATACTCCGTCATAAACATTACCTTCAGGAGCTTGAGGTTCCTCCCTCCGAGGTGGAGCAGCAACAGTTACCTCGGGCTGTGGCTTCTTCACTTCAGGTACTTTAAAACATTATCAGTGATGTCAGTTCTCTGACCACAGTAAATGCTAACATCAAGATTTATTATCATCAAGAGAGACAGAAATAAACAAAGAAAAGAACAAACATTGTGACTGAACAAGAAAGATCTGGATAATTGAACGACTCCAACACAAAACACCAGGTACATAAATGAGAAGGAATTAGTTTTTAAAATAAGAGGAGGTATTTGTAGATACCTTTGGCTGGAGCTGGAGGTGGAGCTGCAGGCTCAGAGGGTTTCTCCTCTGGTCTCCTGTAAACCTCAGGAACTTAAAAAATCAAGAAAGTTCACATTAGAATTATGATGGCCAAACTCTACTCTATAGTCTACTGTTTGCCATCTACTGAACAGAAAGCTCTGGTGAGGATTAATAAGAGCGTAAGAGAGGTAAGTCAAGAACAGGAAACACAAACATTAATAAGATGGATAAAACATGAAAGTAGAAGACAGACAAGACCAAAAGATGATTGACAAGTGGAAAAACATTCAATTACAACTTTAGGGAAAGTGTAAGCTTTGTGAAGCTTCTACGAGCAGCAGTTTGCGTTTGAAGCATTTTACATATAAAAACCAAGTGGATGAACAAACATGGTAGCTATGGCAGGCTGGCAGTTCTGATCAGCGGCTTTGTTACGCTACAGCCACAAGCTTTGTTGAACAGCCATGAGCCTGTTTGCCTTTTATATAAAGCGATTATACCTTCAGGGATTTCCTCTATCACCTCGAACTGAGTCCTCTCAACAATTTCTTCAACAGGTTTTTTCTCTTCTGGTAAAGGAGAAAAGTGAACTTAGAAAAGCACCTAACTCTGACATGTTAGGACTGTCGCAGGTCTCGCATTATCCCAAGTTAAGGATGAAGTAAAGGTGGTTTATTGCAAATAAACAACCAATGGAAACACAATGAAGACACAGTGATAAATGACAGTGGTACAAAGACAACACATATAAAAGACAAAAAACTTATAAAGACGATGCTTAAAGACACAGACGAACAGTTTGATGATAGTTTTTATACTGATGAGGGGAGTTATTTTATAAAACAGAATAATGTTGATACCTGTGATGGAGGCGTACCGAACAGAAACCGTCTCTTCTTGAACTGTCAGACTTTCAAAAGCTACAGTAAAACCATTACAGGATAATCAGCTGTTAGAGAGATCTGTCTTCAAATATTCAATAATAATAATAATAATCATAACCATCATAGTTTAGATTTGTACAGATGAGGATTATGGGAAACCGTTAAATTCTGGGATTAATGTCAAGATTTTGAGAGAAAAAATATAATCCTGAGTCCCTAAAGTCAGAGTTTAGACTTGAATCTCAAGATTTCATTACAATAGGTTTTTAATCTAAGAATTCTGACTTTGAAATTCTGATTTTAAGGAACTGATTTTTCATTTGGGAACTCCAGGATTAAGTTCTTAACACATTTTATTTAAATGAAATAATAAGAATTATGGCATTTAAATCAGGGTTAAAAAACTAGTCTCAAAATGTTATGTTTTCTGCTCTCAAAATTGTAAATGAAAAAAGTAATTACCTCATTAAAGTAAAAAATTTCAGATTCAAATTCTAATCAACATTCCAATTATGAGATTAAGATCAAGACTCATACTCAATCAATCTCAAACTTTAATTTAAAACATTTTGTGTTTCTGTGACTTACATTACAAAATTTGAGATTAATCTCAGATTTTCTTCTCCACATGGGTCCTCTTCTGTACATTTGTTTGAAATGTATTTGCAGAAAGTGATTAAAACTGTTAATGAAGTTAAATTATTGAGATATTATTACACACTTCATATGTTGAGAAGAAGTTTGCGTTATTAGGAGGGATGATCGTTGAATTAAAATGAAATGAAAACCACACAATTATTTAGGATGAGACTTCAAGAAGGTTGATGAAGATGATGATGATGGTAAAATTTTAGGATGGATGGAAATGGTTGAATATTACTGTTGATGGCTGAAATGCAGAAACTCAATGAAATTAAGTGACAACAGTTAGTGCTAATTTTAGGATTTGAGATTAACATAACATTTGTACCTTTCACTTCTGTTCTCTCTTCGTAGTGATAAAATTCAGAAGAATCTTTTGGCAGAAAAAGAGATTTATAAATGACACAAGCCAAATCGGAGATTAAGTTCAGTTTGATTGGAAGAAACTGTCCCAGACTCACCTCTGTGAACAACCATAGAAGCTGTCTCTGGTGCTTGAACTGATGTGTCTGGGACGTCTAAAGGTTTGGCCACAAATACAACTTTAATTAATACTGAAATGAATGGATTTGTTTTTAAAATGGAAAATGTGTGTTGTGACACCAAAACTTAACATTTCTTCCATTTCAAAATAAAACTATGATAAATTGTAGACATGTTTAGTTTTACTGTCATTAAAGTACAAGTGTTCGCCTTTTAAAATACTCACCCTGAGGAACCTTTCCTAACCCAATTTCTGTGAAAGGACAAGGTACAAGGTGTTATTATAACCGCTATAAGTGGCACTAACGTATTACTAACTTTATCTGTCTGATAAAACTCACAGACCTTTGCCTGAGAGGTAAAGCTCAGCTGTGCTTCGAGCTTCTCCCATCGGCTCCAGACGAGCGATCACAGAGTAAACGCCTGACAGAACGGAAACATCATTACTGCTCTTTACATTACATTATGGTGTCTGGGTAAAGTTATTTTTTAAGACTTTTTGTCCAAAAATCTACTGTAGAATTACATGATAATTAAACCATGATAAAGACCAGACTTTTCATTTAAGGCTGCACAACTGAAGAAGAAAATAAAATGGATGTTTTCTTTATTTTGTTTCTAAAGCACCATTGGCTGCCTGATGTTTGATGTGTTTTGTACAATGTGCAGTATTTTACTTTTAGATCCTTTACACGAGGGGTAGGCAAGTCAGTTTGGCCTCAGGACTGAGGACTAAGCCATTAGATGGTGGCCAGAATACAACCAAAGACTAAAATAAGAAATGGATTGATTTAAAAAGTGGGATTTGTTTTGTTACTGCTTTTATTTTGTAGGCAAAACCACTAAAGAGGAAATGATTCGATGGGTAACTGTTGCTGCCAGTGACTGTGTATAAAGATGATGGAGATCTATTTCAGCCTGAGGCGTGATTCTGGATGTTTACGTCTGTCATTCACTCTGAAGATGGATAAAAGTATAATAAGCATTCTTAAGGTGGGGACAGAGTCTCTGTCAGGACATTATAGCTCTATGTGGGGCTGTCAGTCTATCATCAAGTTTGGCAGCCCACAGGCTAAAAAGGGCCTGTTACTGTGTTTTTACCCCGAATATATGATTTAGCTTTGGACTAATTTTTCAGTTACGTAGATAATATATATTTATTTAATTTTCAGTATTGTGCAGCCCAGGAAGTTTAATATCTCAAATTTAACATAACAAAGCTGACTTGGTTTAATTCTCTATCCATTGTTAACTGTCAGTTAAAAAGAGTAAAATGCAATTTAATCTTTTTAACAAACCTTCATCCTCTGCAGTTACATTGCGGATGGTCATGAAGTGACGTCGCCCCTCAGTCCTGAAGTTATATTTTGGGCTCTCTCTGAGCTCCCATGAGTCTTTGTACCATGTAACGGTGGCGTTGTCGAACGACAACTCACACTCGAAGGTGGCAGAGTGGCGTTCATTGACCTCGATGCTTCTGATGCATTTAGTGAACTGAATTTGGTCGGCTAAAACCAGATAATCACAGTTTGTAAAATTGATTATTTTATTGATTTGATGTTGTTTTCTATGTTTTAAGACCATTCAGAGTGTTTATAGTCTCGACTAAAATTAAGAAACACAAAACAAGAACAGAAATCCACAAAACACAAAAATAAAAGAGGTCAGTTTGAATTTTGTTAGTCTGAAGTCATACTGCTTACCTGTTTTGTAACCAGCTCCTGATAATAAAATAAAGGAGTATGACATGAGGACACATTGAAGACACACAGACAGGTGTCCAGCGGACAGGAAGTCCAAACGTTTAGACTCTTACCTGTGACAGTGAGTTTGGCGTTGGAGATGTGAGGACCACACACCACGCGGTAGTTGCCCTGATCTTTGACCTGGCAGTTCTTGATCTTCAGATAATGGCGGTCGCCCACGCTGCTGATGTCATACTTGTCACTGTTGTCCAGTTTCTGGGTGCCCTTGTACCAGGTCAGAGTGATCTCTGGGTAGTTGATCCTGATGCGGCACTCGAAGGTGGCGCTCTGGTTCTCAGTTGTCGACTGGTCAGAGATGTCCTCCATGACAGAGACAGGCTGGGGATTCAAAACCAGTTTGAATTATTTCATCAATGCCTGAGACCCTTTGATGGGCCCATTTTTTATCCTTTATCTAAAAGTGTTGATGCGACAGTCTGGTAACAAATCTCTCACTGCACATTTTGGTACCTCTGCGGCGACCTTTCCCTCCAGCTGCTGGATGAGTCGGGCCATGTCCTCCTCTTCAACACGACCACCACGCTCCAGCTCCTGCAGCAGGAAAATTGACTATTAAAGCAGCTAAATCAGGAATCTTCGTCTGGAAAGATCACTTTAGTTGTCCCCTCCATGAACTCCAGGAACCTTAACAACCTTGTAGTTCCATGTTCTCCATGGGCTCATCAATTTCTTTAATGTGAATTAAATTTAAGTCACATATTTTATAGTTACATATAATTACTATAAACTACCAAAACACTACAAATGTACTATGATCAGGATCAGTTATATGTCCTTTAATTTTCTTTTTCTTACCACTCTTCCAGTCTCCATCTCCTTCTCCCTCTTCAGGAACTCAATGGCCTGCAGGATGGCACGGTAGTCGTGGATTCCATGTTCCCGCAGGATCCCCTCATATTCTTTGGGGTCGTGGCCTCTCAGCAACTCCACAATATCGATCTCTTCCTCTTTCTTGGGGCTCTTCTGCTTCGAGGGAGTCCTGGCACAAAAACAGGACAAACAGGACAAAATTTAGTGACTAGAATCAGTCCATCTCTGCCAGATGCCCACTTTTCTGTTTCCCTGTAATCCATTCTACTACTTCATGACAGAAACACAGATTTCAGTACAATCAATGTATCTTGGTGCCAAAGCTCTTACTTCTTCAGCCTTGTCCTTAAGTCTCCGATTCCTTCCACTTCCTCCTTTTTGGTGACCTCCATCTCAGCACTGCACTCGATCTCTCCGTGCTTGTTGGTGGCCACGCATCTGTAGTGACCAGAGTCAGACTTGGTCACCTCCCTGATCTCTAGTTTGGCATCTTGGCCCTTCTGCTCAACGGAGATACGACCACCAGGGGTGATCTGTCTCCATTTGCCCTTCATCCACTTCACGCTTGGGATTGGGTCACCTCCGATCTTTGCAATGAAGGTTGCAGTGCCCTCTGCAAAAAAATTAAAGCAAACATGTAGGATTTACTTTTTTCAGTATATGTAATTTTGCAGCGAACCACTGTTTCATATAACACATGAACCATAGTTCAGTCTACTTACTCTCTGTGACAGAAACATTTTTGGGTTCCTCAATGAAGAACAGGTTGTCGAGCCTTTTGACCGGAGCAGCTGCAGCTGGGGCAGGAGCCTCGGTGGGGGTGACCTTGGCTCCTTTCTCTGAAAAGAAATCTTGGAGGTAAGTGTTGTGCCTCAAACCTGCCCAATAAAGTGACCAATAACTGACCTGAGGTGATTACAATACTGAAAAATGATATCCACCAAGTCTATTAGATCATTTTACATAAGTAAAAAGTCTCTTTTGTATGTTGTTGTTTGTAACAGATAAAAGGCTGAACAAAGCTTTTATCACAGTCATGATAAAGATATTTTCAAGCCTTAAACCTAAAGCAATAAACCTAAACCTCTGTCATATCAATCAGTGCATGTCAAACTCAGTGCCCTGACAATCTCAAAAACAACTGGAGGGAGAAAAGTGCAGATTCAATGGAATATTGCCAATGTTTTTGTTGGGAAAAACACTTGAATTGTAAGCATGCTAGCCAAAATCATTTCTACCTGCCTAGGAGACAGACAAGCTGGTCAGCAAAATGTAAGAAATGTGTTCATCTCACAAAACTGATACAACAAACTGATGTTGTTACCTCTCACAGTAACCCTGGACTTGCAGAAGTCACTGCCCGTAGCATTACTGGCCTTGCAGAGGTAATCCCCTGCGTCAGTCTTTGAGACTGGGCTGATTTCCAGACTGGCATTACCACCAACAAACGTGATTCTGGTGTTTCCACTGGATTTCAGCTCCCTCCTGTCTTTCATCCACTGGATGGTCAGTGGAGGAGAGCCGGTGACGTGGCATTTGAGGCTCAGCTTCTCCCCCTCGCTCACTGTCACTGGCTCCAGAGGGACGTCAAATTTCGGAGCCTGGCCTGTTTCTGAAGGAGTGGTAGGAAAGAAGCAGGATAGCTATAGACACTTGCCTTTCGAACAGTAACATGATGGACAGGACACAAAAATTTATCAGAAACTTTTAAAGGGAATATGAACCACAAAAAGTAATAGATTCTTTCTGTTCTGCTTCCAGTTCGCTTGAAAATGTTTAGAGCTGTTGATCTCTTGTCTGGCTCTGAACCAGTTGGAAAAACGTTGGAAAAAAAAAAAAAACAACTCAAAAACAAATGGACATTTAAAACAGTGAAATTTAGGAGGTAACCTTTCAGGGAACACAACAAAAGAGGAAGCTATCATATAAGCACCATCCAATTTTATATAACTGTGCTCTGCTAGTATATAAACATCTCCACAGAGTCAAAGGTACAAATGCATCTTTTTAGAATTGATTTCTCATTTTCCAGTTAATGACTAAACTAAGAATCTTCCTAAATTCTAATGAGCTAATTCATAAAAAGCCATAGCTTGGGAAGCTTTTTCAACTGGCTATTTGTAGCATGTTAACAGCAAGAAGGCCATCCAAAGTAACTTACAGACTGTTACCAGAGGTAGTCACTACGTCACCAAGTTTCTTGCACCACCTGTCTCATGAGGATGTATAACTATATCTGGTGTTACGGGGGTCTAACATGATAAAAGCATAGTTAAGACAATCTTTTGCAGCTTTTTGATTGGCTGACTAAAGTTGCAGCATGCATTGCTCATGTTAGACTGGTCCCAATCCCAGTTGGATTGGGTCCTCTGATTTACGTGGGATCAATTTTACCTGAAGGTCATCAAAAGCTAACACCTAATCATCATCAATTACACATAAATGAAAGAAAAAAACTCGTACCTGAAACAGTGAGAGAAACCTGACACGAAGCTTTGCCAGCTTCGTTGGAAGCCTCACAGGTGTACACCCCACCATCAGAGCTGGTGGAGTCTTTGACAGACAGTACAGCAACGTTGTTCTTGAAGCTGACATCATATTTGCTGGAGGGATAGATTTCATTGTTGTCCTTGTACCAGGTAACAGTCAGTGGCTGGGAGCCAGACACCCGACCCTCCATCTTCACTGTCTTACCCACTGAGTCCATCATGGACTCGGAGGGCCTCTTGGTGAAGTTTGGAGGGACTTTGCGTTCTGTTTGTGGAGGAGAAAGTGAAAAAAATCAGGCCCATGTAGTGATATGTGGAAATGGTTTGAAATTCAAATCTATCATCCACCAGGCCACCGGGCCATTACCACAGTATGAGGGAAAACAAAGAGGCACAGCACATACGACAACATAAACACGACCTGCAACACAAAAGCAATCAAATACAGAATATGCACCCTTGTAACCTAATCCTTCTACCTGCCTATGAGTCCCTTTTTCAAGCAAGCAAATATTTATCTGACCCAACCATAACAACATAACAAACACAGGACCAGCCGACCCTGAACACACCGAGAACATGATCCAGGACTTTTTAGATGTTACAGAATTCCTTCTTGATACCAACAAGCACAGGACAATGGGAAACGATAGTTTACTGAAGGTTAGCATTAGAAACTACATCCACATGTGAGGAATGAGTTAAAATGGAGGGAGATGTGTTAGTGTGTTACCTATTTTAACATGAGAATGACAGATGTCAGTTCCCTCTGCATTGGAAATTTCGCAAGTGTATTTTCCTGCTGCTGCAGCTCTGTCGCTGTAGAGGACCTCCAGAATGCAGGAAGAGTCAGTGGTTTTAACGTTGTACTGGTAAGAAGCCCAGATCGGCTTGTCATCTTTCTTCCACGTCACGTAGACCCTCTGGCTGCCAGTGTAAGTGCACTCCAGCCTCAAGGGTTTACCCAGCTCATGGCAGACGTCCTCAAGTTTCTTGACGAATCGTACAGGTTCTGAGAGAAGCAATGTTGAAATCAGTCTTAGAAACCACTGACCTTTGCATACGGAGGACGAAAGACTATGTGACTGCGCGGTATCCATAGGGGTCCGTGGATGTTTTAATGCATAGAAAGAGAGACTATGTGGAATGATCTTTACCTGTATGTCAAGGTAGAAAATGTTACAGGTGGTGGAAAAGCTACGCGAGTGGCATTAGTAGTTACCTTTCGGAATTATTCATTTCATGCATGAAATAGATGATGAGAACTACAAACGCAGTGTTGTTGGTTAGTGTTACCTAGTTTGACATAAGCATGGCAGATATCGGAGCCTTCAGCATTGGAAATTTCGCAAGTGTATCGTCCACGAGCCTCTTCTCTGTCGCTGTTGAGGACGTCCAGAACGCAGCTGCAGTCTGTGGTCTTGACATTGTACTTATAAGAGGCCCAGATCAGCCTCCCATCTTTCTTCCAGTTTACGCTCACTCTTTGGCTACCAGTGAACGCAACCCTAAGCGACAGTGGTTGGCCGACTCTGAACGCAGTATTTTCCAGCTTCCTGATGAAGCGAGCAGGTTCTGTGAGAAGCAGTGATGGTTGTCAGATGCAAAGGTGATGATGAGCAAGCAGATGTTATGATTAGAATTGAAGCATGACTCCATAATTATAATTCACTGATGAAATTCAATTAGCCTTAACTGAATTATGTGAAATATGATTATAGAGTATAGAGAGCAAAAGTGCTACCCTGCTCCTGGGCTAGCCGCCACTGGACAAAGTATTTACTCATATAAGGTTTCTTCCTTTCATCTCTCTGAAAACATGGCTAAAATCAAAGCACTATAGGCTCATTATGTTTTATTTATTTGTCAGGGACCATGACAAAAACCATGAATCGCTATTTTCTGTGGTCACCAGGGCCCCTTGTACCCCTTTATCATAAGTGCAGGTGATCCACGTAAACTACCTGGATCTAGCGCTACTGCTAAAGATTTTCCAAAAGGCCAAAAGAAGAGGCACTCTTAAAATTGCACTGCAAAAGCCAGTGGAACAGACACTAATCTGGGAGTAGGATGAAACTTTTGCTTTCTACAGTATTAGCAGATGTTTGATAATCAGCGTTAGCGCATGAAATGAGAATGCTTGTACCTTTCTTTGAGGTTTTACAAATGACATAAGCATCACAGGTGGCAGAACCTTCTGCATTAGACACTTGACAAGAATAGACCCCAGCAGCTTCTTCTCTGTCACTATTGAGGACTTCCAAAATGCATGAGGAATCGGTGGTCTTGACGTTGTATTTGTACGAAGCCCAAATTGGTTTGCTGTCCTTCATCCAGCTCACATGCACACGTTGGCTGCCAGTGTACGTGCACATGAGACTCAATGGATCACCCAGACGGTATGATGTGTCTTCTAGCTTTTTCATGAAACGCACTGGTTCTGAGAGAAGTAATAGTCGTGTTAGTCATGACATGTGGCCTGAGCTGTTAGCAAGTCAGTGAATGAGTATATTAGGTGGAGTTACCTAGTCGGACATGAGCGTGACAGACAGCAGAGCTACTAGCGTTGTATATTTCACAGTAATATCTGCCAGCAGCCTCTTCTCTATCACTGTTGAGAACTTCCAAGACACAGGAGTTGTCTGTAGTCTTGACGTTGTACTTGTAGGAAGCCCAGATTGGCTTGCCATCTTTTGTCCAGCTCACGTGCACGTGCCGGCTGCCCGTGAACGTGACCTGAAGTTTCAGAGGCTGGCCAACTCTAAAGGTCATATCTTCCAGCTTTTTCACAAAGCGCACAGGTTCTAGAAGGCAAGGACGTTAGTTGTTAGTTGCCTGTCAACTAGTGAGAAAGATGAATGAGGTTAAGTGAAGTGGAGCTAGCAAATAAGCTTGAATTGTGATGAGTGAAACTAAAAATGTGGCTCACTGTTTTCACTTTTTAATACTTTTAAATACCAAATTAAAGACATATTCATATGCCTTAAAGCTGACATTCACTGCAGTTGATAACAGTTTGCTCTAGTGAACTAAACTCCAAAAAGGAAGAGGGGGAAAGTGAAGAGATAACACCAAAGGGCAGCAAATTATACTGGAGTGCAATCACTCCATTGTCATTTTTTGTGCTGCTGATATTTTTCACTTGTATTGTAGCATCAAAACATTAACTATCCGTAGATTAATTTCCAATACAGATATACTCATGTTTTCAATAAACATGTAATTAAAAACTGAAAACAATGAGCCATCACTATTATTCTTTAATGTTTTACCTAGTTTGACCTGTGCATAGCAGATAGCAGTGTTCTCAGAGTTAGAAATTTCACAGGAGTATCTCCCTGCTGCTTCTAGCCGGTCACTGTTTAGGACCTCCAAAACACAGGAGTTTTCTGTGGTCTTGACGTTGTACTTGTAGGAGGCCCAGATTGGTTTGCCGTCCTTTCTCCAGCTCACATAGACCCTGGGACTGGCACTGTAAGTGCAGTACAGTGACAGGGGCTGGCCTAGTCTGAAAGTGGTGTCTTCCAGCTGTTTTAGGAAGCGCACAGGTTCTACAAGAGGCAATGGTGATGTTAGTTGCATGTTTTTTTATGTTACAGCAAGCATTATGCATGTTTATGTGAAAGGACTGGTCTGCAAGTAATTTATCATTTCGATTATTAACTCAAATCAACAATGATGCTCATGAAGTGCATTTGTTAGTGGCTTTACCTATCTTAACCATAGCATGGCAAATATCAGTTCCCTCTGAATTGGAAATCTCGCACGAGTATTTCCCGACGGCTTCCCGCCTGTCGCTGTTGAGAACTTCTAGCGTACTGGAGAAGTTGGTAGTTTTGACGTTGTATTTGTACGACGCCCAGATGGGTTTGCCATCCTTCATCCAGCTGACATAAATCCTCTGGCTGCCAATGAATGTGCACTCCAGCGTCAAAGGGTGGCCGATTTTATAGAAGGTGTTTCTCAGTTTTCTCACAAAGCGAACAGGTTCTAAGAAATCAATTAGTAATGGTGGTGTTAGATAATGTAAGCAGTGGTGTTTAGCAGTTTAAACAAGCTGGTAATATGATGAGTTTATGAAAGTGTTAATGATTCAAGTGAATTTTTTTTTTAATCCCTGTAATGAAATAATGAAGTATGCTGCTAAGGTGGTTTACCTAATTTAGCATTAGCATGGCAGATATCGATTCCTCCAGCATTAGAAATTTCACATGTGTATCTTCCGACAGCCTCTTCTCTGTCACTGTTGAGGACTTCTAAGATGCAGGTGTCATTGGTGGTCTTGACGTTGTACTTATATGATGCCCAGATTAGTTTGCCATCCTTCTTCCACGTCACAGAAACTCTTTGGCTACCGGTGTATGTGCACTTGAAGGTCAAAGGTTCACGGAGTCTGAAATATGTGTCTTCCAGCTTTTTCACGAAGCGAACCGGTTCTGAGAGGAGTAATGGTTGGGTTAATTGCATGAAGTCTATGTTATGTTGTGCTAGCGGGCAGGTAATAGGCATCATGCAGAAATCTCAAGTAAGTGAGACCATTGTTTTAGTCCTAGATGACTACCACATTCTACCGTGACTAAAAACAACAGCAGAAGGCCTCTATTGTTGACACAGTTAGTTGATGAACTGAAAGCAGATGGTGTTATTAGTTTGTGACTTTACCTAGGCTGACACAAGCGTGGCAGATGTCGGTTCCAGCTCCGTTGGAAATTTCGCAAGTGTATGTTCCAGCTGCCTCAGGCCTGTCGCTGTTGAGGACCTCAAGAACGCAGGTTGAATCAGTAGTTTTAACATTATACTGATAAGAGGCCCAAATCAGCTTGCCGTCCTTCTTCCATGTGACGTTGACCCTCTGGCTTCCAGTGTATGCACAGACTAGTTTCAGCGGCTGACCAACAATGAAAGTTGTGTCCTCAAGCTTCCTGATAAAGCGCACAGGTTCTGAGAGAAGCAATGATGATGTTAGAATTGCGCACACTGTTATTTTGCCATGCAGTTATATGCTTCTATGTCAAAGTGAATTTGTGTAACTGTCTTTAAAGTAGGAAACCTCTAAGGCAAAAGATCCAGTAAAATAAATAGCAAACAGCCTGTTGTTGAATGCTAAATTTAACTGAACAAGTCAGCTGAACAAAATCTATCCTTATGACTTGATGCACAGTTTGAGTGGGATTCATTCATGTACAAAAAAGTATTTAAGTATGGAAAACGAATATCACCTTTCACCGTCACATTACAGCTGGTGGAGGCAGAACCAACCCGGTTCTCGGCCTTGCAGATATACTCGCTGTGATCAAACTTGGTTGTTTTGATCAGTTTCAAAGTGGCAACACCATTTGTGAAGTCCATTGAGCAAGTGTTGGACTTGCGCAGCTGTCCGTCAGCTTTAAACCAAGTTACGGAGATGTCAGGAGTTCCCGCGATACGGCATTTCAGGGTAACTGGATCGCCCACAGTTACCTCCACTGGCTCCATTTTTTCAACAAAGTATGGTCGTTCTAAGGTGAAAGATGATGGTGATGATTTAGTATGATAACAGATGTTGAGTTGTGGATGAACAAATGAACGAATGAATTAATGGATGACTGAATAAATGAATGATCATGAATTCTTACAACAGAATCTATAAAACTAACATGCACACGTTATAACTTTACCTAGAAGTGACACTTGTGCTTCACATCTGTCACTTCCAACTCCGTTGTCTACTTCGCAAGAGTATCTACCGGCTGCTTCCATCCTGTCAGAGTTAAGAACCTCCAGGATGCAGGAGGTATCTGTGGTGATCACATTGTACTGATATGAGGCCCAAATTGGTTTACCGTCCTTCTTCCAGGACACATGTACCATGGGGGTTCCAGCAAATGTGACCTCAAGCCTCAGAGGCTTGCCCTTTTCAGAGGAAATGTCCCTCAGCTTCTTCACAAAGTGGACTGGTTCTGAGAGAGGTAATTCCATGATCAGTTACACAAAATTCATTTTTATAAGTGCAGAAATGGTTATAAAAAAGAAACTATCCTGCGAACAAACCTTTGACAAACAGGTTAACTGGGCAGCTTTCCTTCCCTGCATCATTAATGATCTGGCAGGTGTACTCTCCATCGTGGGACTTTTCAACTCTGTTAAGCACCAAAGTGGCGACATTGTCCTTCAGGGTGATCTCACAGCCTCTTCCGTGCTGCATTTCCTTGGCTCCCCTGAACCATTTCACTTTCAGAGGGGCACTGCCTTGCACTTTGGCTGAGAAAGACACATTTTTGCCAGGCAGTGTTTCCTGCGCCTTAGGTGTTTCCACAAAAGATGGAGGTTCTGGGTTCAAATAAAAAAAAGATGAATTGTAAGATCATTTTTAAGTTTCTGCCTGATCCCGTTCTAAGGAAAATATCCTTGAAATTCTCTGTTTTCGATTTCATCCACATCTACTGACCTGTTACATTCATCGAAGCACTCGTCTCACTGGCTCCTGCAGCGTTTACTGCTTTACATGTGTATTTGCCGGAATCTGACATCCTGATAGTTGGAACTCTCAGTTTGCAGTTATTATCAGTGCAGCTAATGTCATAGTTTGGCCCACTTTTGATCTCCTGGCCATTGTGGAACCAGGAAGTTGTTAAAGGAGCAGAGCCAGCAACCTTACACTCCATCTCACCAGGCTTACCCACAACAAGGTGGGTGTCTCTCAGCTTCCTTATGAAACTCGGTGGAATCAATTTATCTATTGTCAAAAAACAACAAGTTATAAAACATGTCTGCTAATTAAAAGGATCAGAATTTCACAAGAGAATAAGAAAGTTCAGAAAATGGCATGTATACAATGGCCACCAACCTGAGACAGAGAGATTAATTTTGCAAGAGGCTGTATCAACATGGTTTGTAACCTCTAATTTGTATTCTCCAGCATCTGCTTTGTCAGCAGACCGAATCTTGAGGGTGGCAACCTTCTTTGTGAAGGACATCTGATACTTGGCGCCAGCAGAGAGGTCTTTGTTATCCTTGAACCACTTAATTTTCAGTTCTGGTGAGCCAGATACTGTGACTTCAAGAGCTGTATTTTCTCCTGACTTCACGTTCAAGGATTCTGGGCTATCCACAATAGCAGCAGGTTCTAGAAATTAAGGAAGAAGATATCAGGCTAAATGAATCCTTACACTGTCACTAGTGGCAATGAAGTAAAGTCTGGATTTCTACAAACCTAGAACGGTCACTTGGGAAACAGACTCCACAAGTCCAGAGTCATTCCTCAGCTGGCAGGTGTATTTACCAGCTGTGGTCGAGTCAGCCTTGGGCACTACTAGGGTGACCACATTGTTCTCAAAGGTGATCTTCCTGTTGTCACCATCTCTGAGAATGTGATCTTTGTCCTGAACCCAGGACACAGTCAAAGGCTCAGAGCCTTTTACTGTAGCTGTCAGTGTCAGCTGCTGACCAACTCTCACTGATTGGTCGACCAGTTTCTTGACAAACACTGGTTGCTCTGAATAGTGATGGAAAGATCAAAGGTGAGGAGACGTGATTGCACAAAGACTAAGCTTTGAAGAAATGGGCACTGATTCTGTACTAACCTTTAAGGGTAATGGTAGTGCGACAGGATTCACTGGCTACATTGTTTGACACCCGGCACTCATAAAGACCAGCGTCATCTTGCTCCAGTTTCATAATGTGGAGCGTGGCAGAGCTGCCCTCACTGACCATCTTGAATTTCCTACTCTCCTTTAGTGGCCTTTTGTCTTTGTACCAGTTAACCTGGAAAGGTGGAGTGCCATACATCTCACAGTGTAGGCTGGCATCCTTCCCTTTAATGCCCTCCAGTGGGCCTGGAGTTTTAATAAAGGATGGGGGCTCTGGAAAATACATTGAAATGTGTTAACAGAAGTAACATTTGTGGACAAGAAAGTCTTCTCTGCAAGCAATTCAGCTGGGAAGTTCCACTGGATATAAATCCTTATTGAGGGTCATGCTAATGTTCAGTCCATGCTAGAAGAATCCATCCAGACATTGACAGAAAAAAACAAAGATCATTAGAGTGAGAAAGAGTGGAGGCAGTCACTTATGTTCATGCTATAACAGCATGAACATAAGTGAACATAATCACGTTGATTTCAGAAAAATTAACATGAAAAAGGGAGGTCAAGGATATGCCGTAGGTCACTACATCAAAAATAGGGAAAAACGTCTTTAAAAAAGAGACACCACTCAGACTCATGCTATCTGACACACTGGAGGACAGAAATCAGATTTTTGACTGAAACAAAAAGTGGTGCTGTTGGTTTCCATGCTCAAGTTTTTAGACAGGCTTCCAAAAACACTCTGGATGTAATGTCAAAATCTGCATCACCGGGAATTTTCATTCTTTTTCATGCTACACAAGTTCAGAGGGGACCACTACACAAAACAACGTGTAGCCAATAATATCTACTCAATAGCTGACCTTGAACTGTGAGAATGGTGCTGCAGCTTGCACTGCCAGCATCGTTATGAGCCTCACAGGTGTAGACTCCGTTATCCTCAAACCTTGTGGTGCGCAGTTGGAGGTACGCAGTTGAGTCGACAAACATTGTTTTATAGTTGCCTCCATCAGTTATCTTTTGGTCATTTTTGTACCAACACATATTGAGGGAGTGTGAGCTGGTGGCCTTGCATTCGAAACGATGTCCCTCACACTGCTTCACAAAGGTAGTGGGAGGCAGTTTCAGGACAAACTGAGGAGGTTCTGCAAGTCAAAAAAAGATCAAGTTACCATCGTCAGCATAAAGTAACACTTAAGCATCAGTGTGACGTATGGAGGATGTAGACAGGAGACATGGCATGTGATTCTGAGGACAACATAGATATTCCTGGAAAGAAAAGAAATGGTGAGGTGGTCAAGCAGAGAAAATGATGATGAAGAAAGAGGAGCTGTGAAAATGGAGAAAAAAAGATGGAGTTATTTTGATGGCGGTGGTGGACAAAAAAAGAATAGTCCAACCTTTCACCAACAACTCTGCTGCACTTTTCACTGCGCCTGCTTCATTGCTAACTTGGCAGGAGTAAATCCCACACTGCAGAGTCCCAACTGAGTAGAGCTCTACAGAGGAAGAATATTTCTCCAGTCTAATCGTACATGATGGCCCAGTGATGAGTTCAACGTCGTCCTTGAACCATTTGATCGTAAATGGAGGTGTTCCTTCAAAGACACTTCTGAAGAGTACAGTAGACTTTGGAATAACAGCCTGAGACTCAGGCTCAGCTATGAATCTTGGTGGCACTAAAACCCATACAGAAAAATGATTACAATACATGACAACTCAAACAGCCTTTGAGTTGAGAATTTGATAAAGTTGACCTCTGAATGCTAACCTTTAGCTGTAAGTACTCCAGTACACACACAGCTGCCAGCTTTGTTGGTAACTTTACAGGAATACTCTCCTGTATCACTGCTCTCAGTCAGCTTTAACTCCAGAGAGACTGTATTTTCAACGTGCAGGAGTTTATATTTGGAGCTCTCAGTGATCTTTTGTTTCCCTTTTCTCCATTCAACTGATAATGGAAGAGAACCAGCCACTTTGCACTCCAGCGTAACTACTGAACCCATAATTTCTTGAATGTTTGTTAATTTCCTAATGAATGTCGGAGGGATGACCTCTTCTGCTCAAAACAACATTAAAGCAGAATTAGAATCAAAGAAAAAGGCAATTCTACAATTTACAATATTTATTATATTAAGGGTCGAAGAGTATTTTACAAACCTAAAACAACCAGCATGACTTTACAGCTGCAAGTCCCAACAGAGTTTGCAGCCTCAAACAGGTACTCTCCGCTGTCTTCCAGCTGAGCGGACTGTATGTTAAGACTGCTGAGGTTGTTCTCATAGCAGAGACGATGTCCCCTGCTTGACTGACAGTCTTTGCCATTTTTGGTCCATTTTACTCTGATCTGAGGAGTTCCAGCTATCCTACACTCAAGACTAACCGGATCTCCAGAAGTCACTTTGACTACCTCCGGCGTCTCTTGGATCGTAGGTGGTTCTACAACGCCAAGAAAAAGAGGTGAGCACACTTGTTATTGCTGTTAAAGCTGGATATAATGTTAGGCGTGATAACTGTGCAGAGGTACCTTGCACAACAAGAGTGGCAAAGCATTTGTCCTGCCCGGCTTCGTTCACAACCTGGCAGGTATATTTCCCACTGTAAGCCGCCTCACAGGCAGGAATCCTGAGAGTGGCCTCTTTGTTCTCAAACTTTCTCTCAATCTTTGGATCCTCTGGGATCCAGTTCTCGTCTTTTTGCCATTGTACAGAAAGAGGCAGAGAACCTTCAACGATGCAGCGAAAGACTGCAACATCTCCCAGAATTGTGGTGACATTTTCTATCTTCTTTACAAATGTTGGAGGCACTAATACAAACAAAAGATGTAATTTAATACCAGAAAGTCCATAGTCCTGTATGTCTAATGGATATCAATGTGATGCTCCATCATCAGTAAAACCAACCTTTCAGAGACAAAGCTGCAAAGCCAGTGCAACTTCCAACCTCATTGGCTACCGTGCACTGATAGGTACCAACATCTTCCACTTTACAGTCCTGGATTTTCAAGCCCACCTTTTCACTATCCGCAATAATATACTTTTGGCTGGATTTGATCGGCTTTTTATCTTTGAACCACGTGACCTTAAACGGAGTACTTCCTGACACTTTGCAAGCAAACACTGCTGTGGAACCTTTGACAACTTCAAGAGACGTCAGCTCTTCAACAAAAGAAGGAGGCTCTGAAATAACAACACAAATCAAACTAAAAAAATCTTCAATTTCTGTTAGCAATGTAACATTTAACTTGATCGTGACATTTAAATTAAATACTGACAAGATGTTAACATGTAAAGGAAAACCAACCTTTCACTTCCAGCGCAACAGTGCAACTCTCTGTACCTGCTTCGTTGTTGGCCTCGCAGAAATATTTCCCACTGTCATCTTCGCTAACCTGACAAATCTCTAAAGTGGCTACTGAGTTGAAAAATGACATCTTGTGTTTGACACTTTGTTGAATCTCAGCTCCATGTCTGAACCAGCGCACAGAGATCTCTGGAGTACCAGCAACCTTGCACTCAAACACCCTACTGTCTCCTACTCTCACTACTGATACACCTTCAGGTTTTTCAATGAAAAAAGGTGGTTCTGAAAAAAAATACAGATTACAGTTACTCGAGATGATCACTACACAAGTAAAGAAAACTGATAAAGGTGAGAGACCCATATTAACCTTTTACAAAGAGTGTTGCCTGGCATCTAGTTGAGCCAACATCATTCTGTATCTCACAGACGTAGTCTCCAGAATCAGAAGTTTTGGCAAAGAAGAGCTCCAATGAGCTGGAGGTGTTGTCTTTCATCACAGAATAGTCGGCACTGGATACAATCTCTTTCTTATTTGTAAACCATTTGATGGTCAGTGGTGGCGTGCCAGAGACACGAACATTAAACTTAACTTTTGACCCAGGCAAAACATTCATGGATTCCGGCTTTTCAAGAACGCACGGTGGTTCTGTTGGTGGACAAAACCCAACACTGCTATTATACCATAGTTACAACATATACAACGTGATCATACATTAAACTGCAAGAAAGCACTAAGGATGCAAAATGAATTCCAACCTTTAACAAACAAAGTCCCGGAGCACCAGACAGATCCCGCCTTGTTTGTAGCCACACAAGTATAGCTGCCACTGTCTTTACTGTCAAGACGAGAGATTTCCAGGAATGCAACATTTTCAAAAAATGTACATTTGTGTCTCTCCTCAGACGGGATCTCCCTCTCATCTCTGTGCCACTGTATTGTAATTGGCAGGGAGCCAGATAAAAGGCACTCCAGATGAGCAAACGATCCTTTGACACCTTCTGTGTCCTTCAGTTTTCTTGTGAAAGACGGCTTAATAATCTGATCTATTACATACAAAGTGCAAAACAGTGTTAAATTGTTTGTATGAATATGATACACAAGGAAATCTCAGAAAAAATATAAAACTCTGGGATAAACTGACCTAAGACTGTAACTGATGCTTCGCAAGAACTGTACCCGACGACATTTGAAACCTCACAGGTGTAATCGCCACTATCACTTTTCTCTGTTTTAATAATCTTGAGCACAGAGCTGGTGTCTGTGCTCTGTATTTTGTATCTCTGGCCTGAGGTCAGCTCCTTTCCCGCCTTGATCCATCTGGACTTGAGCGGTTTGGTGCCTGAAAATCTGCATTCAAGCCTGGCTGGGTCACCCTGGGTTACACTGATGGACTTTGCGTGTTCAGAGATACTTGCTGGTGCTGGGATAACAACAACTGAATTAGCCACGGCTGTTTACAGGTGACAGTACTGTGACAGATAAAGCATCAAGCTTGACATAAAAGCAACAGCAGTTTAGCAGACATGAGCCAGAAACATCCTACAAACCTGTAACTATGAGCACAGCGGCACATCTCTGAGTCCCGGCTTTGTTCTGTGCCTGACAGACATATTTCCCACCATGTGATAACTGAGCATTTTTCAAATTCAACATGGCACTTTTGGTTTCATAGGACATCTTAACATGCTCGTCTTCTGTGAGCTCATGATCATCCTTAATCCAGGAGAAAGTCATGGGAAGTGATCCAGACAACATACACTTCAGAGAGATTTCAGAGCCCACCATACAGGATATATCCTCTAGTCTCTGAACAAATGATGGTGGTTCTAGTGAGAGAAGACCACAGATCAGACTGCAGGCTGCAGGAGGGTTTGCACAAACATAATAATCCACATTGTAAGACTTTATCCCTCTGATTTAACCCTCTACTGGCAAGCTACATGTGCAATATTTAGGTTTGGCAAAACATGGATAAAATGTCATGATGCCCAGATTAGATTTGGGCCAAAACATCATAGCTGAAATTTGCACACAGACGTAATTCATAATGAAATTGGGCAGCATGCAGCTAGATAACCTCAGACAGCATTCCTTTGACTAACCTTTCAATGAAATCTCACAAGAACAAGATGTCTCTCCAACATCATTTGCAATAGTGCACTGATACGTCCCAGCATCTCCGATCTCACAGTTTGAGATGTGAAGAGTGACTGTATCATTTTCGACACTGATATTACGCCTTTTGTCGTTTCTGATCAGCTTATCATTGAGGAAACAACTTATTTCAAATGGAGCAGAACCAGAAACGGTTCCTTCCAATATAATATCGGATCCCTTTAGAAGTTCAGCTGATTCGAAAGACCTCACAAACACTGGAGGTTCTATAAAAGAAAAAGATGGTAAATGTTATATTTAAAGGCAGCAGAGGGCTGAAGAGTAAATTCTAGTCTCATGAGGCCAGTCTGGTCCACTGAGTTCATTTAGTTGTTCAGGGCCTCCACATTACAAACTCTCCACTCACAATGCTTAAGTCCAAAGCACCAATGATGGTGTATTAAGGGAGGGATGGATGGATACTTAACCTCTTGCCACTGACAGATGATCAACAATTTGGTCTAAAACAAACAAGAGGCGGACTGAAATATGTCTGTTCAACATCCTTGCAACTTGGGAGTACAAGAAAAATATCTTGGATATATCACTGTATCGCTTATTTTTTTAGACTGTTCAACCTTGCAAAAGAGGGTAATTTGGAGAAATTTGCATGGCCATTTGTTTCGTAACTGTATAAACAACTTGCGTAATGTTCACATTTTTCTTCTCTGTGAAACTCCCATCTTGACATGAATCAAATCAACCAGTTAGCTTGCTTCATGTGTAGGTTTGAGATCCATCCATCCATCGGCTATACTGTCTTATCCCTTAGAGGATTGTGGAAAGAAAAACAACTCCAGGTTTGTGGTGATAGACAGAAATATAACCTCTGTAGGCAGCACTGAACATATTATAGAACAATATGGACCAGGCTTTATGCCAGCAGTCTAAACTTTGTTTAAGAAATACAGGGAAAACTTTATAAAGACTGGACCAACCTTTCACTGTCACTGAGCTGCTGCATTGGTCTCTGCCGGCCTCACTGGACGCCACACAGACATAATCTCCACTGTCCTCTACCGAACAGTTCTCTACCTCCAGAGTTGCTAATGAGTTGTCAAAGGACATTGTGTGTCTGTGGTCTGAAATGGTTTCTGAGCCATTTTTAAACCATACGATGCTAATAACAGGGGTGCCCTGCACTTTGCAGGACAACTTCAGAGGCTGTCCAGTTTTCAGAAGCTGTGTAGGCTCAAGCTTCATTGTAAATGTTGGGGCTTCTGTAAATTAACAGCAACAATTACAATAAGAACAAGAGGGTAAGGAAAAAAAACAGTTAGCCAGTCACTTTTTAAGAAGAAAGAAGGAAACAGCACCTTTCACAAAGAGCAATGCAGTGCAATCCACCTTCCCAGCATCGTTGGATACTTGGCAAGTGTATTTAGCAGAATCACTGGGTTTCACAGAGTGAAGCTCCAAAGAGCTCGAAGAGGCATCTTTCTTTATGAAACATTTTCCCCCAGTGAAAATCTCTTTCTCTTCTCTGAACCATTTAACAACCAGAGGGGCTGATCCTGTAAAGGCTGATTTTATGATAACATTTGATCCTGGTGAGGCATCCTGGGATTCAGGTTTCACCGTGAAGACTGGAGGTTCTGGAGTTATTTAGGGAGAAAAACACAGCATGCATGTTCAAAGCCTATCAATTACCTCTGATTGTTTGTAATGTGTTTGCCAAATTGATGTTTAATCTCAGGTTTAAGGCAAAGTAATTCAAGTCCTCTGACCTTTGACGGACAAAGTACCACTGGTTTCTTTTTCCCCAGCATCATTAAAGGCCCGGCACATATAAACTCCACCATCACTTTGATCCAGGCCAGTTATTGTCACAGATGCTGTGCTCTCACTGAAATCAAGCTTGTATTTGTCATCACTGTGGATTTCTTTATTGTCTTTGTACCAAGAAACAGCCATCGGCTGAGATCCAGAAACTCTGCACTCCAAGGTAACATTACTACCAACTCTCCCATCCACTTTCTTTAGAGTTTTCGTAAAGGATGGTGGAACTGCACGATCTGTGTGGGGGAAATATGCCATCATGTTATCAAGGGTCATATCTTTCAGTTGTTATTAATAATGTGGTCTTGACCTTAAAACTAACCTATAACAGTGACTGAGCAGGTGCACTGGTCTTTTCCAACTTTATTGGACACCTCCATCTTGTACTCTGAAGTGTCTCCTTTATCTGCTGAGAGGATCTTTAAGACAGCAGTGTTCTCCTTCACTGTCATCTTATATTTACGGCCACTGATCATCTCCTTGCCATCTTTAAACCATTTCACTTTGAGTTCTGGGCTTCCAGAAATCGTGCACTCCAATGTGGCAGAATCGCCTGCAGTCACACTGATGGAGGCTGCTTTCTCTAAGATCCTGGCAGGTTCTAAAATACAACATGGGTTTTAGACTTTATAAACATCTGCATCTGAACTTTGAAAATATTTCAGATAAACAGGAATGTGTTCTAACCTTGAATTGTTAGGATAGCTTCACATTTCTGCTGTCCTGCCTCATTTTCGGCAAGGCAAGTATACTTGCCACCATGCTTTAGCTCAACAGATGAGAAGGAAATGCTAGTGATGTTGTTCTCAAATGTCATTTTGACGTTAGGATCATCATCTCTCAGCAGCTCAGAGTCTTTCATCCATTTGACAGTGATGGGAGCTGAGCCTTTAAGGGTTCCCTGTAGTTTCACTGTATTTCCCAACACTGCTGTAGCACTCTCAATCCTCTTTGAGAACATAGGTGGCTCTGAAATAATAGTATTAGGAATAATAATATAAACAACAGCCAAAAGGACTACAGTAATTCTAATAAACTTTTGTCATGTATTTTATTTTATATTACTGACCTTTCTGTTTAGCCACTGACTTTGAGGTCACTGACCCAACCTCATTTGATACGACACATTCATATTCACCAGAATCGGCACTCTCAAACGAGTGGATCTCCAGAGAGGTCAGGGATCCCTGGGACACTATCCTGTACTTCTTATCTGTGGACAGGCGTTTCTTATTCTTTTTCCAGGCCACCTCAAACGGTGCAGAGCCTGCAATTTCACCCTCGAGCACAGCCACAGATCCTCTGACTACCTCTACAGAGGGTAATTCCTTTTTGAAAGACGGCGGTTCTAAAGGAGAACATGTGGTTCAGTTAAACAAGTTCTTGTTCTGACTGAAAATCTGGTTCTGTAATAAATATTGCCTAAGTCTACACACCTTTCACGGTTACTTTAGTACTGCAGCTTTCACACCCAGACTCATTGAGAACCTCACAGGTGTAGTTTCCACTGTCACTCAACACGGCATCCTGTATCTCAAGAGTGGCCACACCATCCTTCAGACTGATGCCATATCTGCCACCAGCAGCCAGCTCGCTGTTATTAAAGAACCAGGTGGTGTGAAGTTCGGGGGATCCTTTGACAGTGCACTGCAGCCGTGCAGTGCTGCTTTGCTTCCAAACTGTGGTGGCTTCCAGCCTCTTTACAAAGACTGGCGGCTCTGGAGAGGTGTGTGGTTACAAAGAGCCATTGTGAGGTCAAAGAAGTCATTTCAAAATAACAACCAAGCATTAAGAGAGAAGAGGTTTAAGAGTTGAAAAAAGGACAGCTGGAGCTGCATTAATACCATCTAAATCAGACACCAACAGAATAAAATGATGTTAATTTTCAGTACTGCAAATTTGCAACAGCTTCAAATGCTGCAGTATCCATGAAAATTAACTAGACAGCTCTTACCTTGAACCTTCACCGAAGTGGAGCAAGTTGCACTCCCGGCTTCATTTGCCACCGTACATACAAAATTTCCACAATCTTTCAGTGTGGTCTTTAGGATATCAAGGGTAACTGTCTTATCCTCAAAAGACAGTTTACAGTCTGGAGACTGGTGGACTTTTCTACCATCTCTGGTCCAGGTGACAGTTACTCCAGTGTCCTCATCCACCTGACACTCCAGGTGCAGAGGAGCTCCAACCACAGCAGCGACAGGACCCAGGGGCTTTACAAAGTTGGGCTTATCAATAACACGCAGCTCCATGCTGCACTCAGCCGTCCCAACATTATTTGACACTTTGCAAACATAAAGCCCCCTGTCAGCCACCTCAAGTTTGGTTATCTCAAGAGTGTGCTTATTCTTTTCACAAGAGGTTTGGTAGTGTGTCGGCACTTTGGGTAAGACCTGGTTGTCTTTGAGCCAGACAACATTCACAGGAGCAGATCCTGTTATTACACACTGTATCACTGCCCTCTTTCCAACATACACAGTTTGAGGGTCAGGTCTAGTTACAAAGGCAGGAGGGTATTGCTCTATAAGAATTAAGAAAAAGAGAAACACATTAGTAGTCAAATGTTATACCCTGTTTTTTTTACATTAACCAAAACCTGCCAATTAGGCAAAATGCAAACCAGCAGAGCGAGAAAGATTAAAAATAGTTCAACAGTAGCAAACAGAACGCAACATCTCAAGCACCAGTGAAGAAGACCAGCAAAGAACAACAAAAGATGATTCAGTTCTAGATTCAAGGTTGTTCAACACCAATAACAGCTCCAAACACAACCAGCGAAGAAGAAGGAAACATGCGTTGCTCTTACCTGTCACGCTGAGAGAGGCAGAGCATTCATCACTGCCATGCTGATTGGACGCCTTGCAGGTGTATTCACCACTGTCCTCCTTGGTCGGGGCCATAAGCTCCAGAGAGGAAGTGCTGAAGCGACTGATAATCCTGTACTTATCACCCTCTTTGATGGGGCGTCCATCTTTGAACCACTTGAAGCTCACGTTTGGAGCGTCCTCAGTTTCACATTCAAACTTGGCAGTGCTGCCAATGTTGATCTCCACGGGGACAATTCTGTGCCTGAACACAGGTTTCACTGTGTTTTTGGAGGGAAAGAAAGATAAAAAGACAAAGTAAATAAACAGAAGAAGTTGAAACTGAGGCAAAAAGGAATGTTTCTACTGGAGGTGGTGATGTAGTGAACCTGGGATGGAAAGTGACAAACACAAAGTTAATCCTGTTGTGACTGTGGAGGAGGAAAATGGTATTAAGTTGAAGATGTGATGAACAGGAGTTCTGTGATAAAGAGAGAAAGCATGCAAAAATAAATAGAGCAGGAGTGAGGAATGATGGATGTTTAAAGAAGTGGAGTCAAAGGTGATTCCTTGGAAAGAAAGAGGAATGGATATGGAGGTAAAATGTTTGTGGAGGAATGGATGAGCTATGAGGAAAAGTGAGGATGTTACTGCTGTCTGATGAAAACCTCAAACCTCCAAGTTTCTCTTGGAAAATACTCAAAGAAACTTTCAGAGAGAATTTTGTGTGCGTTCAACTCCTGAGTTTATATACAGTTGTTTGAGTTATGGTTGAGGTTTGCAGACAACAGAATGTGAAATTCACCAATATGTGAAGTTAGTTGATGATATCAAAGAATTGCCCATCATCAAACCTCTTGAGACCACAGTGAGTCTTGAAGATGTTGTAGTCTTGCCAGCTTCATTCTCAGCCTCACAGACATACTCTCCTTGATGTCTCTCCTTGACAACTCTGTTGATAACTAGTGTGTATGTATCGTGGTCTCTAGAACACTTGAACTCTTTGCCAGATTTCACGAGTTGCCCATTGAAAAACCAGTTTACTTTGGTGACATACTTTATGGTGGCAGTAAAAATGGCCTTGCCGTTTTCCTCAGTGCAAACATCCTCCAGAGAGTCAACAACAACAGGATAATCTACCAGACTGTCAGAGGACTCACTGATCATGATTGCCTCTGAAAGATACTCCTCCCTGGTTTCTCTATGGACAAAAATGTCCACACATTGTTCAACAGGTACCTGGCCCACAGGGACTGTGGTGGTTGCCCCAACTGTAGTGGCATCCCTCTCTGACCTTACTGTCCTGCTCACCTGCCTAGACTCATGGATCTCAGACTGACTCTGAACTGTTGCACTTTGGAAGGATGCCCTGGCTTCGGTTTTGATGGCTGCAGACTGAGACACAGCAGGAGGAAACCCAACTGCACTCTCTGCCACCACGACAGTGTCCACCACAGATGACAATACCTGTTTAGAGGGTGCTGAGCTGATGTGTGCTTTCTGAGGTTTGTCAATCTGCATGGTGCCTGGTTGCTCTGATGTAAGACTCTGTTGCTCCTGGAAGACCATAGCATGCAGAGCTACCTGGAGTTCAGACCTGAGGTCAGCTGTCTGAGGGTATTCACCCTCAAAAGTCAGTGTGATCTCCATGGGAGCACCTGGTGTTGTGATAAGATATGTACATGTGGCCCGTTTGGGCTCTCGCTGAACCTTCACCTCCTGTACCTCCACAGCCTCTAACTTTCCTACAACATCAGCCAGTAACACTGGCTGGTCACTGGCCACAGCAGACTGAAGGGCATCTCTGAGCTGAAGCCGTACATTCAGACTGGACAGTTTAGGGACCTGAATGACAAAGTTGAGTTCTTTAGGTAGAGTCTGAGTGTCCTGAGACTCATGGACAAACAGAACACCTTTGGGCTGTGTCATAACACTGACAGATGAGCCCTTATATTTATGTATCTCACTTGAGTGCTCTCCAATAATGACCTGCTTTTCTTCCAGTAATACTGACTGTCGGACTGACTGGCCCTCTTGGATCTGGACTGCAAAGTCCTGCTCAGCGGCTTCTAAGATGGTACAGCTTTCAGTGGCAACTGCCTTCTCTTCTATGAAAACAGGCTTTTTGGGGATCTTAGGCTCAATTTTCATCTCAGGCCTGAATTTCTCATCAGTTTCGAGACCAACAGTGTGACCCTCCTCAAGTGTCTGAGTGTCAGTAACATTCAAAGAGTGCATAATATTCCAGTAATCCTCCTTCTGGACTAGCGCTCGCTGCTGCTTCACGTCAGCAATAAAAGGAGTCTCCTTCGGCAGCTGCATAGGCTGGGAGGAGACTGTGAGGATGTTCGGAGGTCTAGGCTCAATTCGAAGCTGCGACTGAACCCCACTCACCGTCAAATCAAGATCTTTATGATAATCTGCTGTCATCTCTCTTCTGTCTTCTGAGGTAGCCGCATGCCTTCTAGCCTTTTCCTGTTTCTGTGCTGCCACCTGCTGGTCAGGCTCAGTGATGGTAAGTATGCCTTCCTTGGGTAAAACGAATAAAGAATGAATTGACTGAAGGTATTTTGTTGGTGGTAATTCTTTTTTTGGCTCAACTGATGTGGTGTCAGTCTTTGCAGTGAACTCCGAAGTTGCCTCACAAACCACAGTTCTCTGCTCTTCTTGAGTCACTGAATGCAACACAGTTGGACTCTTCCTCGCCTCTGCCTGCTCTGCAGAGGGTTTTTCACTGCTGAACCTTCCCTCAGAGAGTAAAACATCCTGATCGCTGATAACCTGCAGATTTATGAGTCTGTCTCGCTCTCGCTGAGGCTGCACATACACAGATGATGCTATACCTGGCACTTT
Source organism: Lates calcarifer (assembly GCF_001640805.2). Taxonomy (NCBI): domain Eukaryota; kingdom Metazoa; phylum Chordata; class Actinopteri; family Centropomidae; genus Lates; species Lates calcarifer. Next base: position 141,115 of record NW_026117523.1, read on the forward strand.
CCCTATCTGTTCAGCCTGGAGTTCATATTTCTCTTCAGCAGCTATGGCTGACTTATATACTATGTCTTTGCATGGGGAGATGCTCTCCTGCTCTGGTCTGTGCATGTCAAATTTCTGCTCCTTTGATAAAGCCACTCTAGTTTCGCTCACTGGTGCTACCACTGGTTTAGACTGCTCTTTCTCAATGAGGGGTTTGGTAGCTGCATCTAAAGCTGGTAAAGGCTCAGAATGCCTCTCTGTGACTGGTAGTTGCCCCGTAGACTGAGCCGAGTATAAAATCTTAACCCCCTCTGTGACTCTGAAACTCCTCTCCTCCTCTGGTCTGTGGATTATGCCTGAAGTTTCACCAAGGATGGGCAGAGTGGACTCTATTTGGTGGCCACTAACAAGCTGCCTGGGCTCAGTCAAGGTCTTCATGTGCTCTGGAGTTTGGTCCAGCAAGGCCTCAGCTCTGACTGTGGTGAGTGGGAGGACCTCTTCAGATGTAGCTGACATGAGCTTGGACGGCTGCTCTTTGGCCAACTCGAGTTCGACCACCTCAGGGCTTAGAATCCGTTCAGAGTGCTGCTCTGTGATCTTTTGTCTCTCCTGGACTGAAGATAAGAAAGTTGCCATGTGAAGCTGTTTCATAGGAACAGCTGAGACCTGAGGTGGATGGGTGGGAGCCAAAGAAACCCTCTCTTGTATTTCATGAGACTGCAGCACTGCTGCCTGGCGGGTAAGCTGCTCTCGATGAAGGGTGGCAGCAGAGATATCGAGCTCTCTGAGGGTTCCCACCTCCTCGCTGGGAATGATCTGACGGTCTTCAGTGCTAATGGTATAAATCATCTGATCAGATCGGGTTCTTTCCTGCTGTGACATCAGCTGTGTGGTTTGTTCAGTCATGGATATCTTCAAACCTTTAGTTTCCTTAACAAGCGTGTGCTCCTCCTGAATTTCTTCCCTGAACACCAGCAGCTCGGCAGTACAAGACGCCTCCCCGTATTGGTTGGAGGCCTTACAGGTGTAGATGCCGCTGTGTTCCTGTTTGACACTCTTAATGTTAATAAAACCAGATCCATCTGGGTTGTTCACAATGACACAGAACCCACTAGGCTGAATGTGGAAGCCAGCTTTGAGCCACTGAACCTCAGGGAGAGGATCTCCGGTCACAACGTACCTGAAGAAAGCCTGACTTCCCTCGGACAACTGAACAGACTCTATAGTTTTAGTGAATTCTGGGGGTTTCCCAGTTGGTAAAAATTTGGTCCTCTCAGCTTTTTCCTCTCTCTCTGGCTCCTTCAGCTGAACATTCAGATAAGAAGTGCAAGTCGATTGGCCAAATCTATTACTGACAGTACAAGAGTACTCTCCTTCAAACTCCCTTTTGACTTTATTGATGACCAAGCTATACTCATCACGCTCATGAATGAAAGTATACACAGACGAACTTGTTATAGTCTGCCCGTTGTGAAACCACTGAACAGTGGGCTTAGGGAAACCGGACACTTTGACAGTAAACACGGCAGTTTCTCCAACAGTCACGGCTGCAGGAGAAAGTTCGCTGAGGAAAACCGGTTTTTCTTTTTTCTTCTCCAAAGTGCTGGAGTAGCGCTTAGACTCTGGCTTGAGTTCAAGTGTTCTGGTTTTGTCTGGTAACTTTAGGCCAGTGTAGAACGACTCCTGCGTTTCCTCTTCCACTGTGATGGTTGAGCTAGAGAAGGCTGAGTGGAATAATGACAGTTTAAAGTAAAGTGAGACACAGTCTGCAACCACAACACAGTCTCCTGCACTGAAAAGAGACTTAAATCTACAGTTGAGTCATATCCACATTTAGTTACACCATCCACTAATGAAGACCATTAGATTTGGTTAAAAACCCTGGAAAAATCTCTTAAGCGGAGTTTGAGTTAAGATTTTTTTAAATCAAAATCAAAAAGTAAGTGTAAAGAATATAAGCTTCAAAGTACAGAAAAACATTTTAAAAAACACCAAATTTAACATGAATTTCTTACCTGAAGACAAAAGACAAAAACATTTACTTGGCTGAGGTTGTGCTACCTCCAGAACATAAAGAAAACCACTGAACAGAAACATTTCCTGCTAGCATGAAACAATATTTACCTTTCACTTCCTCCTGGACCTGAATCACAGGTTCCTTCTCCTCTGCAGTTACTGTAAAGACACAGACGTTTACAAATTAAAAACACTCCAGAAACTGCACATTAAGTCTCATATGGTGCAAGACTGTTAGAATCAGTGACAGGTCGTGCATCCATATAGTTTTTTTTTTTTTTTTTTTGTCTTTTACTGACATTCTTGCATGCTTTCTGTTGGTCTTTAGTGTGCAGCACCACTGGCTTTTTGGAAGTGATATGAGTGTCCCTCTCTCGTTATTTCTTTCCATGTTTTAGTCAGTAAAGCAGGACACAAAGGTCAGCGACCTCTCCTAAACACAGTGGTTAAAACCTTGTTGAAGAAGTGGTGTCGCCCTGTGAAGAAGTGTGCCTCTGCTGGCTGTGTGGGTGGAAAGCAGTGTGGATGAGTGGTGGGCCAAACAAAGCCCGAGCGAGCAGAAGGACCAAAAGCATGCAGATGCCAACCTTTCATCACTGTGCTGCACTCAGCATCCCCGGCTGAGCTGATATTTTTGCAAGTGTAAGAGCCCCCTTGTCCGGATGCCACATTGTAAACATTTAAACAGCACAGGGGGCCGTCATGTTTCAGAGAGTAAGACACAGAATCCTCAAAATTCAACCGGTTGTAAAGCCAAATGACAAACGGAGCGGGAACCCCCTTCATAACGCAATACAAGGAGCCACTGTCTTTGTTTCTGATCAGCAGCTCAGGGGGGAGTTTGATCAGGAACTCGGGGCAGCTGGAGAGGCGTCGACCTCGCTCGTCATGAGGCATGACATCAGGGAAATACAAGTGGCTGATGAAGCTGTAAGGTCTCTGGGAGGATGGAGGCGATGGTCCTGGCTTCTCCACCACCTCCTGTTTGTCTTGGTCAGGGGGATCTCTAGGGGTCTCCCTGTCTGCCTGAGACACTTTACGCACAGAATCGGTAGGGATGGGGGTTTCTGCTTTGAGATTTGCTTCTTTAGCTGGGTGAGAATAAAGTTAGGGAGAGTAATTAGGGGTCAGAGAGTATAAGGCTATGACTCCAAACACTAAAGGGGTTAGTAGGATGGATGATGAGGTTAGCGAGGCAAAGCTGGCAACAGCAGGAAGAGGATAAACTAGACTACAAAGCTTGTTATTCTATTACACTCTAACAGGTTACAGGCTAAGAGGAAATATTAAATTATGAGGAGGGGACGAAGCAGGAGGAGCAGTGGAGGGGTGGGATGGAAACTGATGAAAAAAAAGAAAGATTAACCACCTTCAACAGTGAGCAGGGCAGAGGAGCTGTTCTGGCCATGTTGGTTGGTGGCAGTGCAGCGGTACATGCCCTGGTCCGCCACACCAACACCCTGGATGACCAGGGACAACAACCCCCCACTCTGAGAGCTTCTCACCCGCTCTGTGTCCGCCAAGCTCTGGCCATTATGATCCCATACCACCCCGGTGAAGGGCTGCCCATCGAAAGAGCAGCTGAACTCAGCCATCTCGCCATTTTTCACCCGGACGTCACTCATTTCCATCAGCAGTTTGGGGCTGGCTGAGAGTTCGACGTCAAAGCTGCGCTCAGAGCTCATCTCCACTGAGCTCACACTCTCCATTTGAATCTCAACTGTCCTCCAAGACACAGAGGAACTCTCAGAGAACGTCTCAGAGAATGTCTCAAACTCAACACTGTGGGCTGTTTGTCCCCTTGACAGAGAGCTGAAACTCTCTGTCTGAGCCTCCAGCCTCTGACTTAGCTTAGTCTCAGCCCCAGTGCTCCACACACTAGCTAAGGCTTTTTCATCTGGGCAGTAAGAAAGAGTAGGAGAATTAGGTCAACACATCATTCTGGTGACTTCTTCAGGTTACTTGTGTCACAGCTTGTTTGCCAAGAGTGCAGTTGGAGTGGAGCGTTGAGGATCAATCAGGATCAGCGAGGGAGCGGACAGTGGCTGGTTTCCGCTGTCAATCATGCAAGCTTGACTGGAGCCAAAATTTAAAAACAAACAATAAAAAAAGCTATGGATTATGTCCGTGCTCGAGTGCGAGGAACCCGGAAAACTAGATTTCCAAAGTTCAGCTCAGTTTTGACCATGCTGCATTCCCCTGAAATAAGGTTTCATGTCTCAGAGTAAAGACTTCCCTACTGTTATTAAGAGTTACTCATCAATGAGGAAGAGACGTCATGCATCACATCAAAGACACATGTAGGATTATCACCTGTGCTTACAGTGGGGATGAAAACAGATACAGTCCAGGGCTACTAACTTCTTTAAAAGTATAGTTGTCTTGCATGCTCACAGAAACAATTCACTACAGTCAGTTTAATTATTTGTCACATTATCAAAATTAGAATATGAAAGAGTTTCTGAAGGTCGAGCTAAGCTAAACTGTTATAATACCAAGGCTGGTTGCACAAAGATACTGGTTGCCCAGTGTCATATTTGACAGTTCAGGTAAAACCTCTCAGAAGTGTTTATTGTGGCTAAAATGACCAGGATAACAGTTTCCCGCTGCTTCCAGTCTTTAACTTTCTAACAAGCAGAAATGTTTCCTTAACACACTACTTAGTTGCTTGTTAGCTAATGAGCTAAAGTGTCAGCTAGCTTGGGTTAGCCTTATTCTTCACCAAGCTAAGAACATTTAGCTCATCAGGAACTTAAGTTTGTTTGGGATTTAAATGAAATTATTTTGAATATCCAGATGTTATTTATTATGTTATTTATATTGTGTCTAAGTAACATGGTTGTGTTCTGTGATCTCATCTGGTTTTTGTGGCAATTTTGGCTGAAAATTAGTAAATTTGCAGTGGAGTTTGAACTTTCTTCAGGTTTGACAGAGCTAACACTTTCGTCCAGGCTTGTGCTAAGCTAGGCTAAGCACTGCTGACGGTACAGGAGAAAGTGACATTAATCTGACCATTAATCAAAGGACTTCACAAAATGCTGCCAACTGAAATCTTTGTGCGACCCCCAGCAGGTGATCTCTGGCTTCAGCTTTATGAACACATGCTTGAAACCTCGCCACTTCCCCCTGCTGAACCATGCAGTTTTCTACTGGCTCAGCAAAAGCGTCTTTTTTTGGCCAATAGATGCTTCTTCTTTTTTTTTTTGACAAAGTGAGTGTGAAGCATGCTCTCAAAGTTTTGATGCATCATACCTCTCTAACTTAGAGACTCTAGCCCCGGAAACAACTGAACAGAACAGTTATAGACAGGGATGCTCTGATTGGCTGAGTAGCAGCTGGTATGAGCCCACAGTCAACTCCATGATGGGTATTAAACTTTGGGGATTAGTTCTCAATAACTACTGCACCTGTTAGCATACTATCAGCTAATAGTGCTGATAGAGAATTCAATCTCTGATACATCCAATTTGTGGATGTATCAGAGGATCTTATCGCCAACAGCTAAAAATCAGAGTATCCCTGGTGAGGAACATGCTGGAAGAGAAGGTCTAAATTTGACTATAAAGGCACATGCACTGTGTGAACGTCTGACACTGACAGTTTTATCTGGAGGTCAATGGCACATGAACAGTTAAAAAACTCACCATCGATATTCAAAGTGGCAGCACATGTGACCATTCCTGCCGAATTAGTGGCAACACATGAGTACTCTCCTTCGTGGTTAGGGAGAGCTCTGGAAATCTCCAACTGGCAGGTGTCACCATAATGAGACATCCTGAAGATGTCTGACTGTCTGATCTCTCTGTCATTACAGAACCACGAAATCTGCAGATCTGGAAACACAGTGGTTATTATTTACAGTCAGGAACTTACAGACCACTATCACCTGTCACTACCTTTAATGTAAATTCAATTCTGTGACTTCATTGTTTGTATTTTAATATCAAGATAAACGTAAACATGGAGAATTCATGAGGTTCAGATAAAGCCTGTGACTCTCTGCAGTTCTGTAAAATAGCAGCCAGAGGAAGGTGAGCAGTGGTCACTACCTTCCCCAGAGACGGTGCACTGGAACTGGGCAGGGTGTCCCTCTGTGACCAGGACGTCCTGGATGGGAGCGATGAGGGCTGGAGGAGAGACCTGAGCCACAGTTTCGACCACCTCAGGAACTGGAAGACAGGATAATGAAATCAATAATTAATAAGAGTTCTGTAAATCAATCAAGTTACTCATCAAGTCAACTTATATGCTAGTAATGATTTCCTGGTTAAAGTTTACATCTCTTTAGACTAAATTAAGTAAGTGGAAGACAAGATATTTGCAAAATTTATTTTATATTTATTGTTTTCTGCACAGCCAGGTTCGAAGATGGACTGAATGTCTTTTTTTGTTCTGTGAACATTTGGTAGGTTCTTAACTATAGAATAAATTAAAACTGCATGAACATCAGCTCTGCCCGTTTTGAAATAAAATCTATAAAGCCATGCAAAACACACACAATTTTAGCATCACAATCCAAATAAGAGCCTAACAGAAAAAAACTGAATAGATTCAAACATCTTGATTCTTTGCCATGACAACATACCTTCGACAGTGAGAGGGGCGGAGCTTGTTGCCTCTCCATAGTCGTTCTTGGCCTCACAGCTGTAGACGGTGGCGTCCTCGGGGAAGACTTCCAGCAGCAGCAGGGTGTGCTCATCTCCGTCATGGAGGAACTTGCACTTGTAGCTGGTGGACAGAGCCTGGGAGTCCTTGTACCAGGACACCTGAGGCTGAGGGAGGCCACTCACCTGCACCGAGAAGCGGACTGATCTACCTGATATCGCTGTCTGGGGCTGCATGTGGCGGACAATCTCAGGAGGCTCAGGCACTGAAGACAGAAAAAAGAAGAGAAGAACGAACATTAACTTTTTCTACAACTCTAAATACAAGACAGGATGAAAAAAAAAAGTAAAAATTTTGTCACCATCAGCTGCTTAACAAAAGTAAGTAAATCTCTTCCATTTCGCTTCCATTTCTAGCCCCAGTTGTCACCTTAGCCCTGTGTATATTACTTAAAGGTCTGGTCACTTACACATTTCTTTAAAGGACAGTGTTGAGTTTTATCTTGGTAAGTGAAAGCCATCACACATACAGATACAGTTTGGAGCTCTTACATCTGACATGAAGGTTCATGGTGCTCCTGTTTTTGCCGGCTAAGAAAGTGTACTCTCCGGCGTCGCTCCTGTAGGTCTCAGAGATAGTGAGGCGGTGGAGCTTCCTGATGGTGACATAGTTGAACCTTTCGTCGACTGAGAACTGGACCTCCACCCCGTTCCTCATCCAGCGACCCTCCACATCATCCTCATTCACCTCAAACTCAAAGGTTGCTCTTTGCTTCTCAACGACCTGCAAAAACAAGACAATAGGTAGGGTTGAACACCGGGAATTGAGATTCTAGTATTTCCCAGGAGTTCTTGCTAAATCATCTCATGTGAAACAGGAAAATGGCCTAAATAAGATTTAACTCATGTGAGGATTCCCAGGAATAATCCCAAGTCCTACCAGATCTCCTAAAAGTGATGCAAAGTAAAATGATGACAGCAAAACAATTCAGACTGCATGTGTACATAGATAAGTACATGAACTTACAGTGATATCCCTGCTGGAGGGCTCTGAGATTCTGACATCCCGTCCCTCCACTCCAAGGTGTCCCTTGGACATGCTGGATCCGGCAACAGCAGTGTATTCTCCAGCATCAGACAGGCGGACTGACGGGAGAACCAGACGGTGCACAAATTTATCCGAGGTCATCTTATATCTGCAAGAAACAGAGAAAGTAACATAAGAGGTGGTTAAGAGAGTTTCAATAATTTAGGTATAGTTGTTATTTTAACGGTTGAATGTGATCTACTGTACCTGTCGGACATCTCAAGCTCCTGACCGTCCTTCATCCACATCACCTGGATGTTTGGTTCAGACACCTCACACTCAAAAGTTGCCCTCTTCTTCTCTGTGATCTTCAAGTCCTTCAGGTGTTTGGTGAATTCAACCACACGAGCTGCAGCAGAAAAAGAAAACACAGGGACACTGATAAATCCACTTAAACCTCACTGGGAAAGTTCTCAGAGGTCACTGGGGAGATCCTAGATGTCTTTTCAGAGGCTCTAGGGCTCTAAGTGGTTCTAGTGTCATTGGTTCCACAGATTCTTTAGGAAGGACAAGTGGTCACTGGGAATGTTCTGGTTGTCCTTCAAAAGGTTCTAGCGATCCTTTAGAAGATTTTGGTGGTCACTAGGAAGATTCTGGAAGTCTTTAGAAAGTTCTATTCTAGGTGGTTCCCGTGGTCATTAGGGAGGTTCTGGGGTTCAAAGAGATTGTGGTGCTCATTTGGAGGTTCCAGATGTAATTTGGAAAACCTTTGGTGGAGACAAAAGACAGAGTGAAAAAGAAAAACTTAGATACAAAAAATGAATCTTACCCTCAACATAAAGTTTGGCTGTAGTAACCGCAGAGCCAGCCATGAAGGTGTACTCTGCGCTGTCTCCAAAGTGAACGTTCCTGATGCTCAGAGTGTGCGTGAGTTGTTTGCAGCGAGCCTGGCATCTGTCCGTCGACCGGATCTCTACGCCATTCTTCAGCCATTTGTATGTGATTCCCTCATAGTTAATGTTCACTTCAAATGTGACTGTGTCTTTCTCCTGAGCGTTCAGGTCCTGCAGCATTGTTGTGATCAGAATAGCTGGAAAACAACAAAACTGATGGTAAGTTCACCAAAACTTTCAGGTGCCTGAATTTATCAATGGAAAACAATTACCTCTATTTTCTTCTTTACCTTTATCCTAATCAAGGTGCTTAATATGGCAACCAGATATCCTTTAATTTTCCCATCAATTTGGGGAGCTAAAGCCCTTATAAACACATTAGTTTCAAGCACAATTTAAGATTTCAATTTACATATTAATTTGAAATATTTAAAGACCAATTAATGAAAATCTTAAGGTCTTTCCAGATTTGGACATGTTAATAGAATGTAACATGTTTTAAATGTGTTTTCTATACAAATTAAGCAATTATGAAAATGGCTGCCACAAAAACCGTAATTTAGATTAAAGTCATTGGGGTGTTTAGGGCTTAATGATATTCTAAGGGTTTGTTGCATCATAGTGAATTGCCATCAGATCCATTATTGGCTTAAAGTTGTTTGAACAACTTTCAGTTCATTTATGAATAAATATATTTAGAAATCTAGACAGGGTCAACAAAGGTCAAACATCAGAAACATCATCAATGTGGAAGAACGTACGGTTAACGGTTAGCGTTGCAGAGACTTGGTCGTTCCCGCAGATGAAGGTGTACTCTGCAGAATCGTCCCTGCTGGTGTTCATGATCTTCAGCTGGTGGAGTTTTCCTTGAACCACGATTCTGAACTTCTCACTCATCTCAATCTCAACACCGTCCTTCAGCCAGGTGGATGGTACGTTGAAATGAGAGACTTCACACTCAAACGTGGCCACCTGAGTCTCTGGGACCTCCACATTCTTCAAGGGCCTGGTGACTCGCAGAGCTAAGGCGAAAATATAAAGACAAAATGTCTCAACATATTTAATCAGATTATAAACATATGGCTCTCTGCACAATCAAGAATGAAGTCATTCGAACTCTTAAAATCCAAATTGTACTGTTAAACTTATGCAAAGGAAATGCGAGTTGGTCAGTTGGTTTTGATCTAGATGTAGACGTTTTTTTTTTTTGCTACAATTACCTAACTTTCTAAAGATTTTATACAAACCACTATGTATTAAGCCCTTTGCAAAAACTTTGTGAAATCTTGTTCAATCAACAAAACACAATTTAAGTTAGTCATGCTTGGTCTTCAAAGATGGCTATCATGCTGCTCTATGCCAACACTTACACTCAACAATGAGGCGAGCGCTGCACTGCAGGTGGCCCACCACAGCAGTGTACTCTCCTTCTTTGCTGTTGTCCACATCCTGGACAATCAGTTTGTGGGTCTTCTTCTCAGAGAGCATCCTGTAGTGCTCGTTTGGCCTCAGCTCAGTGTTGTTGAACATCCATTTCACGGGAATGTCGTCCTCGGAGATGCCCACCTCAAACACAGCTGTTGCGCCCAAAAGTGATGTCACGTCCTTTGGTTTCTTCAGGATCTTGATAGCTAGGGGAAAATATTGATATTGATGAAATATTGATGGTGTAATTGTACTTTCTGATTTATATAGATTATATTGTGATAAATAAAACCATCTGGAATTTGTGTTGTTCATTTTTTAAAAATCAGTTGTTGCTTACTTTCAACGTTAAGTCTGGCATTTGCAGACAGTTTTCCCAGTTTGAAAGAGTAAACAGACTCGTCCTGTGTGGTGCAGTTCTTGATTGTTAAGCTGTGGACTGTGCCTTCGATACTGATCTCGTATTTATCGCTTGGCTGGATCTCAACACCATTCTTGATCCACTGTGCTCCCCTCACATTTTCATGGGTCAGCTCCAGGCTGAACACAGCCTTCTGAGTCTGGACCACATTCAGGTTCTTCAGGGTCTTCTTCACCTTCACAGCTGTGGATGCAAACATCATCGTTAATCCAGGGTTTTGTATATTAGTGGGTGCCTTTGATCAGTTGCTGTCAACCTGCTGGTCGTAAATAGCCATTGCTATGGATGGATATGTACCAGCAAACCAAATCTGACAAAGATAAATCTCTTGAAGAAATACTCAAACATTTAGAAAGATTTAGCTTTTTACGATGCAAAATCCAGAAAAACAAACAAGAACAGAAATTGATTAAGTGAATTTCTTCTCCCTTTTGATATACACTCAAAAGATAAGATTCACTGTACATCAAACTGTCATAACTTAATTTATATATAATTTGATACTTTTATGTATACAAAATTCAATGTAAATACCCCCTGACACAAATATCTGCAATCAGTGTTTTCTTTATAAGGGATTCAAACAGGATATGTGCTGTGCATCTGTTTCTTTCATAAAACCTGGACCTACCCTCAACTTTCAGGGTAGCTGATGTCTTGGAGGTGGCGACCTGATAGGTGTACTCTCCGATGTCTGTGGCTTTGGTGATAATGATGACAAGGCGTCTGACAGTGCCGTCCACCTCGCTCACCACGTTCTCGTTAAAGTCGACAGACTGGCCGTCTTTCAGCCATTTGCCCTCTGCAGATGGGTTGGCTACTTCACATTCCAGCACGGCGGTCTGAGAGTCAGCCACCACCAAATCACGCAGAGGCTTCTTGATAGCACCACCTGGTGACAGGAGATAGATCCTTTCAGTTAATGCTTAGTTCAGTTATACAGTCAGATACAAGATATTGGAATATAAAGCAGCACTGATTTTGCTGAAAAATCTTTTTAAAACATAATTTTAAAAATGTAACCCAGCGTACCTGTTACGGTGAGAGAAGCACTGCACATCTTCTCACCAGCTGCGAACAAGTACTCGCCCTCCTCATCCTTCATTGCATTCATGACTGTCAGGGTATGGCGCTTGTTCTTGGACTCCATCTTGTATTTGGCACCAGCTTTGAGCGGCTGCCTTTTGAAGGTCCAGAAAGCATCGATGCCAGTGTGAGAAACCTCGACCTCGAAGGTGACATTCTCAGACTCAGAGCACTCCTTATCCTTCATTGGGGTCACGATCTGGACAGCTGTTGAGATGGAACAAGAGTTAAATTGGTTAGCTAATGATCAGCTTCTCATCCTTAATGTTCACACTGATTCAGACCTCACTCAGTCCTTTCATGTGTAACTTACGCTGAACAGTAAATCTGCAGCTGGTATCAGCTCGGCCAACAATCAGTTTGTACTGTCCCTCATCTGAGGCATAGGTCCTGTTGAAGACCAGACGCTGCTTGGCTCCCTTTGCCACCATCTGGATTCGGTCGCTGGGTGTCAGCAGTTGGTCATTGTGGTACCATTTGACCGAGCTGATGTCCTGAGCGGAGATCTTGGCCTCCAGAACAGCCTTGGTGCCCTCAATGGCACTTGTGTCCTTCAGTGGGATCAGCACACCAATAGCTGCAATGCAAATTCAAGTGTTTGTAACGTTTTACTTTGGAAATATTGAATTCTTTAAAAAAAAAAAAAAACAACATTCATCTGAGGTGACTCACTCTGAATGACCAGCTTGGCAGAAGTTGAGATATCCTGAGCAGGAACAACAAAAGGAGTACATTCCAAAGTCGTCCTTGGTGGTGTCTTCAATGAGGAGTTTGTGGATCTGTTTGTCGATAACAATGTGGACACGGTTTGAGGCTGTGACGGGCTGCCCGTTCTTCATCCAGGATCCTTCAACGTTCTCCTGGGAGAACTTGACCTCCAACTGAGCAATGTCACCCTCACAGACCGTCAGATCAGTCAAAGGCTGCATCAGGGTTACTGGACGCACTGAAACACAGAGAGAAGCACCTTAGGCACTGGATACTTCCAGAATAAAAGTCAGACTGTTGTATTCTTTAGCCCCCAGTAAAGGAAACTGAACCCTAACTCGTTGGGTGGAACCACATAATGAAGCAGCTTTCTGAGCCTTTACATTATGAGACAGCTTGTGGTATGATGGAGGAAACAAACCACAAATTTAATACAAATCTGATCAATAGTTGTCAGAAATGGATGGACTGCCAGATTTTGACCAGACTAGAAGCTCTAAACAGACGACGAGTACAAACTTGACAACTTGAAGTTACTTCCATAACTCACATTTCATCTTCAGTGAAGCACTTGTCTTGAACTCGCCCACTTTGAAGGTGTATTTTCCCTGGTCCTCCTTCTTGACATCTTTGACAGACAGGGTGTGTCTTCCACGACGGGAGGTCATGATGTATTTACTGCTGGGAGAGAGCATCTTTTCTCCAAAGAACCAGCTGCCTTCAGCGTCCTCACGAGACACAAGACATTCAAACTCTCCAGAGTATGTCTCCGGCACCTCTGTGCTCTCCAGCTGCTTCAGGATCTCCAGTGGAGCTCCTGTTTATTGCATAATAAAAGGTGGTACATCAACGTCTACAACTCGGTAAAAGGTCTGTCGTACACTTGGACACGGAAATCATGTTGCACAGGACAATTGCAAATTGTTCAACTGTAGCTGAGATTAAGTTTGGTTTTAACCTTTTATGTAACTGAACCACTGAGTAAAAGTTGAAGTTCTTGAACCAGTGTTCAGATATAGTTACATGTGGTCCTATGTATCCATTATCTCATGTCCTCTTTGACTGTAGCCAGTCGTTACTCGACCCACCTTCAACATTAAGCTTGGCAGTCGTCCTGACGTCATCGTCTACAACCACACAGGCGTATTCTGCATCATCCTTCATGTCAATCATCAGCACAGACAGGAAGTGGACTTTTCTGTCAGAGTGCATCCTGTATTTGTCTCCGGAGAAAATCTCCATGTTGTTCTTCAGCCATTTGACCTTGACAAAAGGCTCATTGGTCTCACACTCAAAGGTAGCCATGGTGTCCTTCTCCTTGGCATTGATGTCCTCCAGCTTCTGTGTGAAGGTGATGACTTGCTTTGCTGCAAAAATGAAACCAAAACCACTGTTAGAAAATGCACAACCAGTAAAAATGTAAAATTGCAGTTTTTAGAAGTGTGATTTTTAGACAGTTGTGTTACCTTGCACCAGCAGGAAAGCATGGCTTGAGGTCTCTCCAGCTTTGTTCATGGCTTTAACCATGATACTGGCAGAATCCTCCGCTCTGACATCTCTGATCACCAGTTCACACACGTGATCCTCAGGCCAGTACCAGTAAATACGATCAGTCTTCTCCAGTTGCACACCGTTCTTGAACCACTGGCACTCAGGTTCTGGTCTGCCAACAACTCTGACTCTGAACTTTACTTCATCACCCTGAGCAACTGTCTGGCTTGTAATACGTTCCAGGATCTTAGGAGCCTCCATACTGGCTGACAGCTTGACCCTCTCAGGTTTGAGAGGTTTAGCTGTAACTTTGCGGCGCTCCTCCTCCTTCTTCTTCTCAGCCTCCTCCTTTTCCTTGGCATGGTGAAGCAGCTCCTCCTTTGTTTTCCTCAGTAGATCTTCATAGGACTCATCCCTCTTACGTGACTTGAGCTCCACCGCAGTGATGGACTCGTAATAGCCTTCCTCTGTCCTGCGCTTGAACTTGCTCCTCAGCTCCTCAGACTCCTCCGTGGCTTTCTCGTGGACAATTCTCTGGGCTTTCTTGAGCTTGACCACCTCTTTCAGCTGAGAGTCCTCTGCAGGTTTCTCAGCCTTCACCACCTCAAATGATGTTTTTCCTGGTTCTGGTGCAGCCTCAGGTGCCTTAGCCTCAGGAGCGCGGCGCAGATGAGTTCTGAAGTCTTCTTTCTGCTGAATTTCCAGCTTCACAGTGTGTTCGGCTGAGCCTAGGTTGTTGTCTGCCACCACTTTGACCTCTCCTGAATCATAGGATTTAATTTCAGTGATCTCCAGATAGTAAATACCATCATAACGAAGTCTGTATCTCTTGCTTTTGCGGATGAGTTGTCCGTTAAGGTACCAGTTGACCTTAGGTGCTGGATAACCAGTCACTCTGCAGCGGAATCTGGCTGTGTCGCCTTCCAGCACTCTGACTGGTTCAGGAAGCAGGACAATTTCAGGTTTCATTTTCTCAGTTTCTTCTTCAGCAGTGACTCCTGCAGGTCCTCCCTCGTGAGCCATGCGCTCGATCTCATCGATTCTGGCTCCCTTCCTGCCTTCGGGAAGCTGTGTTTCCTCAACAAGACCCTTCTCATCCTTGACAATCAGTGTAGCTGAGGTCTGGTCGACTCCGTATTTGTTTGTGGCTCTGCAGGTGATGACGCCACTGTCTCTAGCATAGGCAACTTCATAGTCAAGGCTGCAGTAGCCAAATTCATTGACCATGCGCAACCTGTTAGCAGCTGCCAGAGGCTTGCCATCATGCAGCCACTCCACTACCATGGTGGGGTCACCAATAGGGGTCAGTCTGCACTCAAAATGAGCTGGGCCGAAACGCTTCATGCGAACAGAGGTCAGCTTCTTCTTGAACTGTGGTTTCTGCTGCTTCTCTTTGTCGTAAAGATCGCCCTCCTCCCACTGCTCTTGACCATATCGCAGATGAAGGGGCTCCACCTCTGGAGGAGTGATTTCTTTGGCTTTGTAGGTTCCTTTGGGAATAATGAGTTTTCTCTCTGGTTCAGGTTCAGCATAATCCACCTCAACGTTGACTCTGCAGCGAGTGGTGTCTCTACCAGCCTTGTTAATGGCTGTAGCTGTGTACCAGGCACTGTCTGAGCCAACTGCTGAGGGAATCTGGAATTTGGCCTCTCCTCTGGTTCCTTCAATCCTGGAAGATGGATTTGCCATGTTAGAATAGCTTTAACATTGGAGGTTTGTTACTACAATGAAAAATTACTAAAATGATGTCTAAAAATCTGTTGTACCCTTTGAAATATAGATTTAATGTAGCCAATATAAAACATACCTGATGTTTGGGTGCTTGTGTGGTGTGACAATGTCGCTGTTTTTCAGCCAGACGATATCAGGCAGGGGGTTTCCAATGGCTTTAACAGCCAGTTCAACCAGAGTGCCCTGCTTTACACTGATATTCCTCAGCTTGTCAGTGAACTGGGGTCGCACCAAGGTTTCTTTAGCTGAGAGAGCAAGAAAAGAAATAATCAAGAAACCTTAAAGTCATAAAGTGTTCACAGTTACCTCTGTCTAAGATTCACTAGAGTTGATGCAGCCTTACCATCAACAGTGAGAGTGACGGAAAGGGATGAGCGTCCGGCTCTGTTCTGAGCCAACAACTGTCCATTCTCCAGAATCCTCTGGCATGGCTGGGACAATGATCAGGGATTGAGTACCATCCTCTTTAACCACTATCTTGTGGGTGTAGTCGCTAACCACTTGTTGTCCTGAGGAGGCCATGAACAGATTGTGATTATTATGTGACCATCAAATCCTGTTCAAGATCATGGTGCCTGAATATTTCATCTATGTTCTACTCACCATTGTGGAACCAGTATGTGTCAGGCATCGGTCTGCCGACAACCTTCAGGTCGAACCTGGCAGTTTGCCCCTCAGAGCATTTACATGAGGAAGGCTTCATGACAAACACAGGTTTGTAGAGTCTTTCCAGCTGAGCCTCATCTGTCTCATCAAGCCGACGGGCAGGAGAACGTCCAGGAGAACGGCTGGGAGAACGACCAGGTGAGCGGCTCAGAGAACGAGGAGATGTGGACCTGAGGAAGTAGTAATCGTCATCAGTGCCCAGATGTTCATGATTCTAAACTTTTTAAGTATTCCTCATTAAGTTAAACCTTACCTGATCCTCTGCACTGCTGGCTGTGGTGTGTATCTCTGAGGTGCTCCAGCTCCAGATGGCTCTACATAGAGCTTTCCAGAGCTGACAGCATTTCCCTTCATGTTGGTGGCAAAGGCGGTATATACACCCTCATCCTCTGGTAGCACAACAGGCAGGCGAAGGCTAGCTCGTCCATCTTGAAGAACTTCCATCTGGTAACGGTCACCAGCCTTGATACGCTGGCCATCTTTGAACCAAGCAATCTGGGAGAAGAAATAATGTCATTGTTAAACCACTTTGAATTCAAAGATCCCTAACAATTCCCAACTTCATTTTGAAAAAATGACGTAAACTTTTTCTTAAATATTCAGTACCTTGGGGAGCGGCATTCCAGCCATCTTGCAGTGGAAAGTGACGCCCATTCCGTCCATGATCCTGTAGTTTTTGACCGGTGTGTCAAAGGCCGGCTGCACGGCCTCCTCTTCTGCTGCAGTCACCATCAGCTCTCCGTCGTCTGTCACCAGCTCTCTGTAGGTAATCCTCATGATACGGAGCTCGATCTCCTGGATGATCCTCAGCTCGATAGCAGAAAGATGGAATTCCTGCAGATTTTACAAGTTTTAAGTTTTTTTAATCAGTCACCATCAGTTGAATATTAAAACATGGGTCCTAGTTGCCTAAGCTTGCCTTTATTACCCCTAGTGGGTTAATTTGGCCCTAACCATTACAGACTCCATCCATGGTGAATAATGCTTACCTGTCCTGAGATAATGGTGGTAGTCACCTGCTCCATTGTCTTAACAACGACAGGGGGAACATCTCCCACTTTGGGCTCCTGCACCATGGCTATCACTTCAGTCTTAAAGGCTGCTTCCTGTTTCTTCATGTAGGCTTCATATTCCTCTGTAAGAGAACAAAGGATTTAACCTTATGTGAGCTCAGGCAACTTAACTAACTGAACACATGCTGACAGACAGAGAAAATCAGGTCATTGCAGTTCCTCTTCTCCTCTTTGCTGTCCTGTCTTACTTCATCAGGATGGTAGATTTTATGGTTACATACCTTCCTCCAGCAGACTGGCAGAGGCTGAGACTTCTCCAAGCTGGTTCTTGGCAAACACAGAGTATTCTCCGGCGTCATCTGCGAAGGTCATGGAGATCTCCAATCTGCACTCTCCAGTTTCCTTCTTGTAGGCAACTTTATATCTGATGGAAAGTGAAGAGTATGTTACAGGCTATTCAGTGATAAATGGTGACCCCTACAGGCTGCAATGTTCATTAGAGACACAATATGACTAAGCATCATTTGGATAATTTATCTACTTTTACAGTCTTACTAGAAATTGAGCTCTAATATGAGCTTTGTCCTGGACGTGGTGCTTTAGAAAAGGCTCATTAAAACCAGGATCAGGGCATTTAATCTTATTTGAAAAGTACTTTTCTTTTTTATTGTAGGTCTATTAAAAATCCAGGTGTCAAACATCAGAAACATTTGAATCTCAGGTCAGAGCTCATCTTTGATGGAAGCTGGACGGAGGGGATGGATCACATGCAACAAAGGAAGATGTTACATACCTGTATCCGGTAGTGAGTGGTACACCACCCTTCTTCCAGATGATGTGTGGTTTGGGGCTTCCGCCAACCTGGCATTCAAATATCACACTTCCTCCCTCCACCAGCTTCTGGATGCTGGGTTTCTTGATGAAGAAGGGAGCGGCAGCGGCAGTATCTGACTCAGCCATGCTCACCTGAGACATGGTTTCCTCTTCAGTTACTCTGAAAATACAAATTACATTTTTAGGATTTCCAGGCCCGAGCTCTACCACTGGCTATCTTCAAGTAGTTAAATTACTGAGTTACATTTTGATCAGTGTTGATCAGGTGTGGACTATGTTTATCAACCTGCTCGATATCAGTTTGTCTTGCAAACTTTAAAGGAACTTTGATCTACTCACAGTTTCGCTTGAGCAGTTTCAACATGTTCAGTGACGACAGCAATCTCCTCTCTGCTCTCGATGTCCTCAGACACTGAAAGACAAAGACAGAGTTAGTCTCAGCAGGAAGGCACCATGTGATAGTTAGTTACTGTTGCTAGATTTGCATATTCAGAAGAGCAGTGAAAACCAAGTATGATGCAAAGCATTTGCACTGACCCTGGACGAGCAGGTAGCAGGAGGTGCTGACGGTTCCCGCCTCATTAGTGGCAGTGCAGGTAAAGCGTCCACTGTCTTCAGCGAACGCCTCACGGATTACCAGGCGGGCAAATCCGTTCTCATAGCTTATCTGGAAATCAATGGAGCTCTCGATTTTGTAGTCCTCTCTGAACCACATGATGACTGGTGTGGGATGACCACTGATCTGGCACTCCAGGGTCACCGACTCACCCTCTGTCACATTTGTGTTTTTCAAGCCCTGCAGACAAAATACAACACTTTTAGAAAATGTCACTTTCCAAGAGGCATGGATATATTCTGGGGGGGATGACGCTACTTACAGACACCAGTGATGGTGGGATCACGCCGGCACCTGCAGAAGGTACGGCTGCTGCCTCCACCACCTGTCATAATGACACAGATCAGTCAGCACAACGAAATCTCAAAATCCACACAATGGATACAACATAATGCACATAGGACAAGACTTTGAACTTGCTGTTCACATCCAACGTGAGACGAAAAGATGACAGAGCACATAAAGATGGAGGGGAGGCTGGATGGGCTCAAGAGGTGAGAATGAAGTTGTCAATAGCATCGACAAACGACAAGTTTTTATTAGAGGGATGTTTATCCTGGATTTTCGCAGAAATCAAGAAAACCGGACTTCTGAAAGCCTAGACTTCACTACAACCCACTATATGAAAATACATAATTTTCTTTTCGCTACTCTTTAGCTTAATGAGTAGTGGGGATAAAATGTAAAGTTTGGGTTCGGCCTCTGGGGAGAAGGAAAATCCTACTCCTTTGAGAGGTGGATATTTTGGCCAGTTAGTGGTACTACAATAAAAACCGGAGAGGTCCTCAAAATTATTGAGGATCATCTTCTGGGTACCATAAATACAGTAAATTTCATGATATTAGGGCCAGTAGTTGTTGAGCTATCTTGGATGGACTTTTATTTATTTATAGAAACTTATCTGACCTTCATCTAGTCATCAGGTTTTCTTGTCCTGTTCAGATCCAGCCCACTAAACTAGATTACAAACCTGGGCGCCCCAGTCCTCATATATTCTCTCCATGCCCCCTGAGACCACCACCCCCCTCTGTAACTCAGTGCCAAAACGACTCTGATATTTCTCAGAGAAGTCTTTGAAAGGCGGAGGGATGGGCTCTGGTGTCACTCTGGTCTCTGCCACTCTACGAGATGGACTGGGAGACTTGACGGGCTTGATGATCTTTCTAGCAGTGGAGGAAGATAACTCTTTCTGCAGAGTGGCGATAGCTGTGCCAGCGATGGAAACCTGACCGACCCAAAGAGGAACAGCCACACCATCATCAAGAAAATATATTGGTTTGTTTTCAAAGTTTGTGTTAAACCACAGCACAGGGAGGGATCTACAGTACGTTAGTTATATTAAAGCTACTTGGGGAAATGAAGGACATTTTAAATAAAACCATATTAATAAGTGGGTACGGGATTAAGTGTGTTTATTGATTAAGGGAGAAAAGGGAAACACGGTTAAAGGTGGATTCATTTTGTTATTTTAGAGACATTATTTTATCACTACAGTTCACAACAAGTTTGCATGTCAGGCAAGCAGTAATAACCAAATGACTGTTGCTAAACCCCCTCCTCCAAACAGCAATATTCCAATCATATATATATTAATTCCAGGTGTTTAAGTGGTGCACATGGGGCTGTAATCAGAGATGCTCCCAATGCAAAGAGTATGGAGGGTTCAAGTCTTTTTTTAGTTATATAAAAAAAATAATCTGAAACTGCTAACATTAGCATGGCCAGCTAGGTAGCTTACTACCTACAACTATCACCTAGCATAACTTCCAAGGCCATGTTTAAGTAATAATAGAATGAGCTAATTATAATATTTTTGGGTGGTCTTGTGCTGATCTTTATTGGATTTGGGTAAGTTTACGATCTGGCAACCTCAGCCAAGTTTGAAAAAGTCTTAAATTAAATTCAATTATTTCTTTCATTTTTAGTTACAATAGTAAATAGTAATACAATGTACACTGCAAAATCTTTTATGGGGTACTTGCTTAAAATAGGTCCCCTGGAAACATTTTAAATGTATCTGAAGATGGAATTTTGACCCAACTCAGGAGTTATCCTCAGCTAACTCGTTAGTTAGATGCAGATGAACAGACCTGCCAGTTACAGTTTTAATGTCAGCAGACAAAACTGATGATTGTAAGATAGAAATGAGAAGCTCTGATTGAGATGGAAGATTAATTATTTCTTCCCCCGAGAATCAATCAGCCAGTGTAAACTGTATATGTAATATTCTAGAACGTATTGAATGAATACGTAACATTCTAGAGTGTACAGATTGACAAGTTAGCAACAGTAACTAAGGGGAGTGGGGCTTAGCGGTCAGTGACAGGTTGGATTATTGACTAAATGACTTACTATTATTTAAGTATTGAATCTTAAAGTGTTATTTGTCAGTCCATGTGTTTTAAGTTTCTCCCTTTCTATGCAGATGATTTTCTACTGCTTGCCTGATGTTGCCTCTCCTTACCTCAGAGCTAGACTCAGGTTTTGGGACAGAAACTTTAGAAACTGTGAAATGTGGAACTGGGGACGGGACGAGACCAGTGTCCACACGGGAGGAGATTTCTGTCACTCTCTGAATCTGGAGTAACCAACAGAGTTCACAAGAGCGTTACAACCTCAGGAAATTTTTTTAATTTGACAATATGTATGTAAGTAAATATTTACAAATATTAATCTTTGAATAAGAAGTATTGTAGATATTTATAGTAATTATTTAAAGCACTGGCAAATAATTTTGCTTATTTTCAAGATTTTTTAAAATTCTAAATATAATTTAAAAAAATATTTTACAGTTAATTCACAGAAGTCTGTCTTCATTTCATTCAGGATACCTGGGAGTAGTTATCGTGTCTTTGGAGACATTTGAGAGTCTATTATCATTTATATGTGAACACCAAGGGGTCCTTAATTGTCTTTAAAATTTGTCTTTGTATAATACTAAATTTACATTTTAGAACCTAACAATTGATCATCAATAAAAACTTGCATTAATACTGTTGGGACTGTTGTGACAGAGTAAACTTTTGCAAATGTAATTAAATCTCAAAGTTTTCATAGAACCTGAAAAATTGTTTGCCAGTGTAGTAAAATATGATTCTTATAAAAAACAAAAGCAACTGATCTGATCCAAAAATCTCTTTAAAAGATTTCTCATAATTTAAGTGTTTCTTTGTGCTGGTGGCCTATCTAACCTGAGGCAGCGGCTGGGTTGGTTCAGGTGTAAACTCCTGAGCAGTAGTAAGCATTTGGCCAGCCTGCACTCTTGTTGTTGTCCAGCCGGCTCGATACTGTTGATCAGCAGCAATGGCAGCAGTGGAAGCAGCCGCAGCTGCAGCTGCAGCCGCAGCGGCCTGCTGCCTTAACTCTGCCTCTACAGCCTCCTCCTCTTCAGCTCGACCGCCCTCGACATGCACGGGCTGACGGACACGAGCCAGGTCAACGGCGGCCACCACTTTGGCCACCGCCCCGGCTCTTTTCCCTCCCTCAGCCTAGAGACACAACCAGCAGCACATAGATCTCAGGACATCCATGGCAAGACAGAGGTACAGAGACAGGCAGGAAGACCGGAGACAATATGGATCTGTCCTCATTTTAGAGATCAGTTCCCTTAAATTATTATATATATAATTATATATTATATTATTTATATACCTGATTAACAACCTCATCTTAACACCACTAACAAATTAATTCCATTTATCCTTGTCCACTCTAACCATTTCAAACTAATGGAGTAGTTTAACAGTTTTGGAAAAACTTGAAACACCAGTTCATTTAAGAGTTTTGTTCTCAAACAAGTCAGCTGGAGACATTAAAGGTTTAACTGGAAACTGTTTTTCAAGCGCCAGCTAAGCAGCTAGCTGGCTGCAGATGATAATCTGGTTGTAACAGAAAGACTTCCAGCCTGTAAGTCAGATTTTTATATTTCTGTTTGATACAACATGTTAATCACTGAGTTTTAGAGGTGTTGGTAGGGTCAGTTTCCCCCTGCTTGCAGTCTTTATGCTAAGCTAGACTAAGTATGTCCTGACATCGAGCTGACTGGTTGCAGCAACGCCACAGTTTAAAGTCATTAAAGGGCATAAATTAGTAAAATGAGGGAACAAATGAATTATATGGAATTTGAGCATGAGGACATTTATTATCAATCTGATGAAACGTTTGACTCCTCATCGTCTACCTGCCTCTGTAAAGACACCAAAACTTGTCACTGAATGAGTACCTATACACTCACAGCAGTATCACAACACTGAAACACTGAAACCTGGATCAGCTCTTAACTCTGACAGAAAGTGGAAACTCTGATCCACATTTGGCATCATTGTCTACTGTCAGAAAAACAGAAGTTATGATAATAGATATGTAATTTAGCTTGGATACTAGTGTGCGTATAAACGTACTCAGATAATTGTTTAAGCTTATCTGATGAGGACAACACATGCTCATCTGTTTGACATGCAGTAACAAACACTGTAATCAGCTGAAAGAAAATAAACAGCATCATGAACAGAGCAAAAACTGCTGAAGGTGAAGAAAGGTGACATGACCACCACAAAAAATGGAAAAAAGAGGCTGTGAAAGTGCTCAGAAAAGATGAGGGAGCAACACTTCGCTCGTGACAGACCAAGAGGTACCTTCTCCTCAGGAAGCTGGAATCGCTGGGTGGACATCCTGGTTTGGATCACGGTAACACCACCTCTCAGGATTAAGACCTAAGGGAATCTCTTCTTCTCGGTAATGAAATGTGAAAGTTCCTTGGGTTGGATTGAGGTGGACGGGCTCTCCATTTGAAACAGGTGAGGAGTCTTTGTGGTGAAAGACAGACGAGAGATCTTCACTGATGTACGATGGACTAAAACACATCTCGTACGCTGTCTCGTCGTTGCCTACGCCGTCAGGTGGCATCCCCACATGACTCTGAAAAGTCTCACACTCTTCTTCAACTGACGAAGTTGCATCTTGGTCATCAAAACTTTCACTAACACCTCCCTGGCTTGTGTTAAACTCATCACCATATGAGTCTGAATGATGAAAGTCGGGGTCACATACCATCTCCTCCTCGTGGCTTGCAGTGTCGTCCAAAACCTCTGAATTCAGCGTAAAACTCAGGTTTCCTGGTGCTTCAGATGATTCAGACTCCATTTGGATAGTTTGGGGCTAATAACCAAATCAAAAGATTCACTTTTGAATTTATACAGGTGTTCAGAGTATTTAAGAGTTGTACAAGTAAAAGAATAAGTGCCACAAAGTAAGAATTCGGTGTCAGTGAGTGGTCAACACAAAGCTGATGGGTAAAAACATCAAGAGAAGGATGGAAGAAATAGAAAAGACTCGACTGTGGGATGGAAAAAGGAGTTTAGGTGAGATTTACTGTCTTTCAGCCAAAACCTTAAGACCATTTGAACCACAGACTTTTTCCAAAATACATCAGTAATAATTGTAAGTTCGCGAGGACAGGCAGTCTTTCCGGTCTTTAGTCATCCATGGTTGGTCCAATGTTAGGATGCTACTCTGAATGTAAATATAAATATTTTATGGACTAAACTTTGTTTAAAACTCAGTAGAATGTAAAATATTTTGAGATTCTTCCTTAACAAATTTCTTTTGAAAACCATTTTATGCAGTGTTTTATTTAACCATAGTTACGCCCATGGTGGATGGTTTATTTCCAGCAACAACTGGATTTGTCTCAAAGATAATATGGGACCTTTTTGTTTCAAATTTTTACTGTATATTCACTAATGTGTTTCTAAGGAGGATACAATACAACTGGGCTGTAACTGGGGTAGAAAATGTTCTGATACATTCAGATACGTACAGTTTAAATTTCTGGGAAACAAAAAGTCAAAGCAGATCTGGGTTGAAAAACAGTGGGATCATGTGATGGACATGTTTGTCATTCTTCCTTCCACCTTCGTTTTCATTATCACCACGACAACATTGGTGATGAGTGTCGGTTGCCATGGAAACTCTACGATCATCATCACCGTGCTGCCCCTGAATGTTGGTTAGTCACATTTAAAACAGTGAGACAATACAGACACCGAGTTTTCTTCTGTTGAGGTACGAGAGGATTCACACGCAGACAAGACCACCGGAGTGTTGTTTAGAAAAAATACGAAAAACATATAAAACCTGAGCAATAAAATGTTGGATCACTCGAGACATTTTGGAACAGACGCAACCACGAGCAATATGTTCAACAGAAAGAAGGACGGTTTAAAGAATTTCTATTTTCTCACTGTTTCTAAAACTAATTTAAAATTAAATGTAAAATATAAAAATATGTGTGTGTATGTGATTTGACTGAGAAGAGGGGTGGTAATATTTGATGCAAATTACAGACTAAAAACAGCAGCTAAGAAATAAACTTTGAAATACTTTGGGCATTGTAGGAAAACTGAGGGTCTTTAAAAAGTGTGGTCTGACACTGTCCGTCCTCCATGTTTCTCACATTGCTCGATGGACTCGTTGACCACCAGATGACAGTATGGATCCGCTCCTCTCCCAACCCCGAGTGGCCCCTCCCTTACCTCTTTGACCCCAGTGACCTGCTGCTCCCAGCGCTGCTCCTGGCCCAGCTGGGTGACGGTGCTTATGCCAGTCACGGTAGTCATGGTGGTGTAGCTGGCCTCAGCCCTGTAGTCTCCCTGCTTCCAGGGCGGCAGGACGTCGGCACCAACGGCAACCTGTTTGCGCGCGGTGATGGGGGACTTGACCGGCCTGATGGGGGAGACTGAGAGTCTTGAAGTGGGAGAGGCAGGCCTGGAGACGGGGGAGGGAGGTCAGGTTATAGGCCTGCAGGGGGCCAACCTCCGATAACGCCATCACCCCGCTCACTCTTCTTAACTTCACTAAACTGACTCTTCAGAATAAAATGCATCCCCTGAAACTTGACTGTCAATTCTCAGATATCAGCTGTTACATATGGTGGTCCTAAGGCACAAAACCCAAAAACAAATTCCTGAAATAACATTGTGTTTCCAGTTTCATTGTTGTGTTTTGCTCCTCAGGAACACCATAGCTATGAGAATATCATTCAATAAATGAAACTCTGCACGACCATTAAAGGCTCCACCCACCTGACAGGTGTGGGCGTGGGTGCTTTCACGTGTCTGACAGGTGACGGCGACTGTTGGCGTCCTCCGGTCACCTTGGCGACCAGCGAGGGCTGTGTTGGGGACTTGGACGTGGGTTTGGGAGGGACTCTGGGTGGAGTCTTGTGAGCCAGCTGCTGAGTCAGCTCAGCACCCTCCACCTGCATTTCCATCATGGCGGTGGCCTGGAAACTGGCCTCCATCCTCTGAGGGACAAAGGAGAGAGAGAAGGTGAGGTGCCAGCTCTCATCTAGAAACTTATTAACTCAATATTCAGCAGCTGAGAGTTTGTGGAGTCTTTCTTACCTTTTCCACTCTGGTCTGACGAGTCTGTGAAATCTGAGAGGTTGAAATCACTGTCTTAGTTTTCTTTGCTGGAACGGCTTCTTCACCTGTACACACACACAGAGGTGTAGTTTAGTGGGTGAAATGGACAATATGCAAGTTAAGGAGCTTTGGAGCAGTTAAATTTTTTCTCTTTCAACAGAACTAGGCCACAAGCTACCTGAAAACTTCCTGTTTCTAATTCTGTTTCCAAAGCCACCAGAATTTTCTTTTAAAATCTAGCAACATTTTTCTGTCTTCCAATTTGACAAAAACACACCTGAGAAAATAAAGCTTTGACACATTTTTTTAAAAACAGTTTTTCTGTTTTGGTAAATGTGGCTTGAAATGTATTGGCAATAAGCTTGGCCCTGTCTCTACCAGAGTCTAGCTAAAACCAGCATTTAAAATGCTCCGTTAAATATTAATTTAATTTACTTGATAACACAGTCACAAATGCCCGATAGTCCTCACCCTGAACCAGCAGTTCAGCAGTGGAAGTGGCCCGTCCGCTGCTGTTGGTGGCAGTCACAGAATATGTCCCAGAATCCTCTGGGAAGGCCTCAGCGATCAGCAGACTGTACAGGTCTCCCTCCTGGAGGATCCTGAAGTCGGCTGAGCTCTGGATCTCGGCTCCCTCTCTGTAAAACTTCACCACGGGTGTGGGGATACCTGTGACTCGGACATCCAGCCTCACCTGGCTGCCCTGTCGCACTGAGGAGCTCTGCAGTCTCTGAAGGAAGCTGGGAGGCGCCGTCTCCGCTGGAAAGGAAAGTGTTGATAGATTTAAACTAAAGCTAAAGAGCCTGTTTTGTTTTATATAGTTAAGTCTCAGATACCAAGTACCAGAATACTATGTTTCTACGCTGATGACTCCTCACCTGTAACCAGGAGTTTAAGTTTACCCGCGGTCTCACCTGTAACCAGGAGTTTAAGTCTACCTGCGGTCTCACCTGTAACCAGGAGTTTAAGTCTACCTGCGGTCTCACCTGTAACGAGGAGTTCAGCGGTGCTTGTGGCTTGTCCAGCGCCGTTGGTGGCTCTGACGGAAAATCTTCCGCTGTGTGCGGCGGTCACAGCGGGGATCCTCAGAACAGCGCGGCCGTCGCTGAACGAGATCTGAACGCCGGGCAGAGCGGCGGCGGAAAGAACCTGGCCATCACGGAACCAGCTCACCTCAGGAACTGGAGAACCTGCAGAGGAGAGGGGAACCAGACCGACTGTAGTTTGTTTCTATTCAACTGTCAGACTTGAAATTTTCTTTGGATAAAAGTAAAATTTAATTTTTCAGATTAATTATACTATATATAGATTAATTTAAAACAAAGGAGTTAAAGCTACTTGATTTATGAAATCTCTCATTTCAAAAAAGATTCAATTTCAGAATCACAATTTTCAAGCAAGTCAGAATTTGTTGAAAAATATCTGATTTAAATTTTAATCTCAGGATAAAAAACCTTGACATTTAAATAAAACAAGACAAAAAAGAAAAATCAAACCTGTATTAAATTTGAATCTCTGATTCAAAAAATGTTGAAATGATGTAATCTAATATGAAAAACTGGATTAAAATTAAAGGTTTAAGAGAAAAGTAAAAAAATATTTTTTAAATAAGAAATTAAAAAATAAGATTGAATTCAAGCATTCAACAAAAAAATAATAATCCAAACCTCAGATTAAAATTTTACTCTCAAGTTAGGAAAAAATGTAATATCTGAAAGAAACCTAAGAAATCACAAATTAAATAAAGAGTTTTTTAAATCCAATGTTAAAAAAACATAAGAAATCTCAACGTAAAGGAAAATCTCGAAATCACAATTCAAGTTTTGATCTTGGAGGAAAAAATTGAGTTTAAATGATAAAATGATGATAAAGTTTTTAATTTTAGGATGTAAAATTATAAATTCAAAGTCAAATGCTTGGTTTGGTTTAAAGTGAAACCGCTGCCTGGAGGAAAACCTGAGGTGAAGTGAGATTTACTAAACTAAAACATGTAAAACCATTTAATCACTTCACAAAATGACAGTTTTATTTTGAAGTCCTGAGACACATCAGATGTTTCTTACCACTAATTTGAGCCTCGAACGTCGCAGCACTACCCTCCAGTGCCACGACGCTCTGTAGCGGCTGTGTGAATGTTGGCGCCTGTGTTGACATGTTGGTCGGCACCCTGCGACAGAAAAACAGAGACAAATAAAGTCACCAAAAGTTTGTTAATGTGGTGTTTCATCTGATTGCAGCAGGGGGAATGTCTTGTTTCCTTTCCTTCCTCCTTCAGTCGAGGAAACACAGGAGCAGCCTTTAGGTAAGGAGACACTGACATCCCATAATTCCTCTCTCCACAAATAGACACCTGCATCTGTCACAGCTCAGATTACTGCATCCCAAAGCTTCATGGGAGCTGTAGATATTGATGCCAACAGAATTATCCTGGCTTTAACTTTAGTTTTTACTGCCTGTGACACACAGTTCATTATTATCATCATTATAATGAAGAATCCTTAACTAGTAAAGTCGACTGATCCGAGCTCAGAGACTCTGAAACTTCTGCTTGTCATATAAAAAAACTTTGAGAGTTGGTTTTCAAATGGACTTCTGAATCACTAAATTACTAAAGACTGGAATATACTTTAATTGACTCCTCCAGTTCTTCAGTGAGTCTCTTCCATAATGTTCCCAACTTTTACCCCAACACCACTGGACCCCACACTCCCCATAATGTGTGCTTAAAATAAACAGAATCTAAACAAAGGAGATTAGAGTATGGAAAAATAAAATGTTTTTCGCTGAGCTGAAGTGAAACAAACTGACACAATTAACAGACATGACATCAGACATCTGCTCTTTGACTGGAGCTTTCTTAATGACCTCCCTTTCTTCTGTGGTGGTTTAATAGCAGTGTCTGGAGAATCAGCTCCAGCAGCTGTTTATCTCCAGCCTCCTCAGGTGCAGCACTTGCATCCCCAGCAGACACATGACATATTTCAGGATGTTGGTGGGACAGTTTGAGGTCCTGCTGAGGATGCAGAGGATCCTTTGACCCAGCCTCTGGCAGTCTGTGATTGGTCTTTATTCATGGTGAGAAAGCTCATCACTACATCGTTTTTCACTGCTTGATATTCATGTACTGTGCAAAAGTCACGAAAGCACAACAGCAGCAGTTTGAAAAAACATACTGATGTGCGAATTAAGCGCACAAACAACCCCACCCCCAGTCTGTAAAGATCTTGAGAAGGACAAGTGTCTTGTTTTCCCGTTTTGATTTGTGTCCATAACATATGGAGTACACCCCCTTGTGTTCAATGCAAGGAAATGCATGTCATTGAAGAATAATAGAATCCCCAATGTAAACATGAATTTTGTCTCTTTTTCACTGTCCAGTGAGGAGGCTGGTCTGCCTCGTATGAATCTCTATGCATGCACAACTAGCATGCTATCAATGTTGACTAAATATGCCATCAAAAAGTTACCCAATTCATTTTTATGCTAATTTCCAATGGCACCCAGTACCTGACTGAAATCTGCTGTAAAAGTTCCAGTCATCCAACAAACTCTCCAAATTCTAGACAGAAAACCAAAACAGAAAGAGGAGACCATGGAGGTTCCCGTGGGACTTTTGTCTGGCTCACATACAATCACAGAGCTATGTAGAAACGAGGTATAACCAGGACCAGGATCTGGAGCAGTAAACTGACTACATGTAACACCACCAGACCTCAACAACAGACTGATGAGCTCAACGAGTCATAACCACAGGAAAAATGTCATATTCAAACTGTGTTTTTATAGTGTCAATGCTCCAAAAACTGGAAGACGACTCAAGACTCTACAACCTTTTTACTGTGAATAGTTTCTGTGTCTTCATCTTGACCAAATTCAGACATCTGATCAGAAAACATTTACAGACAACAAAAGACAAGTTTGGTGTAAAATTGAAACAAGTTCTCATCAACCTGTGCAACATGAATATTTGACTCTTTTAATCAGTTTGTTGTAATTTGTGCTGAGTGTCTCCTGCAGCTTCATACAGCACAGAGGTTAGAGTTTCAGAGAAGTGAGACGGGGGTGAGACGGGGGTGAGACAGGTGAGACGGCCCAGGAGCTATAAATGTCAGGGGGGTGGAGCTGGTTGGAGGGCAGATGATGCTGACAGACGGCAGCAGCTGGAGGTCAGCCGCAAGTAAAAGTCATCAGAGGAAAAAGACGAGGAAAAGTAAAAAAGTGCAGCAGGTGAAGCCTGAAGGAGAAACTGCTCCATCAACACAAAGTTTTCAGATGTGAATCCGTTTCCAAAGTGATAAAGCAAAATAAAATCACAAAAAACATGAAACAAGACATAAAAAGATGAGAAACGACAGTCAGAAGAAAAATAGAGAATGAAGCAGAAGGTGAGAAAAAGATGGAAATATCAGAATAAAATGAAACAACAGAAGAAAAAATAAAAACATGAAAATGTGTTAAAGCTGCTGATAACCTGCCGATAATCAATAACCGACCATTTCCTCAGATGTGTAGATGTGACCTCGGTGTGACCTCGACATGAACATGTACTCGGGTCTTTCTCTGACCCCTCTGGGTTCTGGTTCAGATGAGGAGTTAAATTTAAACTCAGTAGGTTTTATTTTCACCGTCACAGCTGTTAATAAATGAAATAATTCCTGATCTTCATTCTTGTTTTGTTAGAGGTGTTCTGGTTATTTGAGCTTAGTTCAGTCTTTTTCCTTTTTTTTTTTTACTTACCTTTTTCATAAAATAACTTTTTACTCATTAAAAGAAAAGTAAATTATTGTGAATCAAAGTAAATTAAAACAAATATATATAATATTTCCCGTTAATGTAATAATAAACCTACACTCAAAAAAGCACAAACACAAATATTTGTAGTTTTGATTTAAAATGTAGTATTGCAGCTAATAAGAAACTGCTGCTGCAGTCTCATATGTATTTACATTTTATAGATACATTTGAATTTGAATGTCAAATATTTTGGGGTCTGTGGAGGTGGAGGTGTGAGGAGGCAAACAAGAAGACTTTTACAACTTTGTCACAGCTGCTTTTTTTTTAACATTATAAAGAGAGAAGAAAGTTTTCTGATAAAAAAAATACAAATAAACTTCAGTTCATTTGTTTTTTAAAAACTCCTCATTCTAAATGTTTTAATATAAATGTTTAGAGAGACATATCACATCGTAAAACTGTCTATAAAAAGGTTTCTACTGCAGGTGTGAACGGGGCAGGGGAGGAGGTAAACTATGTTTACCCCCCAACACTGAAACCCCCCCACTGTCAGTTTAACCAACAGTGTAATTACACTGAACTGATTTCAGGGTAAAGTTCTGCTGATGATAAACTAACATTTTATAAAACAAAATGTTACCTTCTTTAATTATCTGTTAATTAACTAATTAACCTGTTTCTTTAATATTTATTGTGTCATCTTATGATCTTATAACTTTCTTTTGTAGTTTTTTTTAACGTCACTTAATTTAAATCACTGCACATTATTTTTAATTGATACAGAGACTGATCGCAGAGATTTCAGACTTAACATAAAAAATTTTAAAATATAAAAAATAAAGACTTTGTAAATAATGTTATACTAATCACCATAAACCTCAAAAATAAATTGTACATAAGAGCATTTCATTTTTTTGTTTACTTTATTTAAAACATTAAAACATTTATTTTAGTTTAATATTTTCTCGCTCAGTTGATTGATCCGAATTAATTGATCATTCTGACTTGTCATATACTCTTCATATGAAAACTGAACTGATATTTACCGTTTTTCTTTTTCCTCTGTGACGGTCAACTGAACGTTTTTTTGGGGTTTTTGAAACTTAAATAAATGAACTGATCAGGCAAATAATTATTCATCGATTAATCAACAACTGAGCAAAACAGTTATCAGATCAACTGATAATTGATAAAGTTGTGTACAGAGACTGAAGCTGCAGCTCAGTTTATCAGCTGTTAATGTGTCTCTGACAACAGCAGCTGCTTCAGTTACTGAGGCCAATACTACAGTACTTCAGGTACTAAGGCCAGTACTGCAGTAATATTCCACTGCAGTATTAACATTTAACTTTCTACTTTCCTCCTCTGTGTTTATCTGACAGGAGAGAAAAAGTTTCAACTCTTACTTTGAAAAGCTGCCAGGCTTTACCTGAGTAGTGATATAATGAGTGATCTGATTCATGATTAGATAACTGAATAAATGAGAGAATGACAGGATGTTTACATCATGTCATGATTTTAAAAAACTGTAAATGATCCATCAACTGATCTGAGAGCAGGGAAACCCGTGGGACTGGTTCCCTCCCCCAACCCTGACTGTAGCAACAGTACTACTGCAGTATTTGAGTACTTCCTCTACTTCTGATACTACAGCTTAACTATGAACTTAACTACAAAATGACTTAAGTTTGTATTTTCACTGAGTCTGTCTCCTTGTGTTTTAAATGTCCCTGTAAAGCATATTGGTCAATGTTTTCTTTTTACGAGGGGCTCTATAAATAAATTAACTTCAGCATTTGGTAACATGAAACTAAATCAGTTTTTACTGTGCAGTGAAAAAATGGCTCCAATCACAAAGAAGCAAATTTTGAATAATTTAACTTGGTTCAAATCTTAACACACATAGAAAAATTATGACAAAAATATTGAAGAAATTATAAGAACAGGTTGAAAACAGCGACAGAAAAAACAATTCCTACATTTGTGTAAATCTTTAAGATGTTTGAAGACAGAAATTTGAAGAAATATTCATTTATGACGATGTGTTACATCAAAAGCAGTGAACAGCAGTGTTATTTTTACAGCTGAAATCATAAATTATCCACTATATTTACTGTAAACCGTATCATATGACACAGGCTATTCTTAAACTCTACAAAAGCTCTTTCATAGGAAAAACAAACATTTAGAAAAGTGAAGATTTATAAACAAAATCTGCTTCTTCTTCTTAAGATAACTTTTGAATTAATCCAAGATTATTTCTTTTTTTTTTTGTCTCTTTCTTGAGTTTTACAAAAAAAACACATGCTGTTTAAATCTACTTTATTGTGACCTTGATGCTTGATTATCCATATTATTTAAAACATTTACTGAAATATCTGATCAGACGACAAAATTAATACCGGACAATGTTTTAATGATGGTGTCCGAAAGATAAAGTGAAGACAGCTTTTTAAAAACTACAAATTATATGTTTGAAGATTTAAGGATAGAAATGTGAAACTTCAAGAAATCTTCAACTCAAGTCCTGAATTCTTAGTTTCTTAAAATAACTTTTAGAAAATATATATCCATGTATGAGAAACTTTTAGTTTGTAATAATAATGTATGAGAAACTAAAAGTTTCTAAGAATTTTCACAGGTCAGATGTTGTTTTATGAAGCTGGTGATCAATAGGCCAAAGCAGTTGGTGATTTATCTGATTGTTCCTGGTTTCTGAATGTGAAATTAAACGCCTCGTCAGGACAGCTGGTTTCTTTTTTCAGCGCTGTCAGCTGATTTGAGGGGAAGGCATCCAGTTTCTCAGTTTCTCACTGCAGTTGACAAGCTGATCAACACCAATCATATCAACAGTTCTTTCAATCAACGATCAATACATAGCTTTAAATCAGTAAACTGGAAAGTTGGAACAAACCAGTAACACTCAGCTGATATTTACAGACTGGAATCTAAGCGACAGATATGGCAGTAGCCAAAAATACACCGACCCCCCCTCTCTAACCCCCCGCCCTGACCCCAGGCAGTTTGATTGACAGCCACCATGTGGCACATAGCTGGAGGTGCAAGTGATAGCCCTGCTGCTGATTCCCTTAAAAAGCCATCAGCCGCCCAGCTGACAGTCCACTCTCATGCTATCAGCGGCTATTCTTGGCTTTTCTCAGATCACTGCACAGTTTGCTGCACGCGGCCGCATCCAACTGCACCAAAAAACACACCAAACGCACACTAAAACACCCACAGGCAAAGGCAGCTCAACAAATACACGAATCCTGACCTCTTTCGGTCTCATTCCAGTCCCAATAAACCACATGAGTCAGCACAGACAGGGGGGTGATTGCAGGACAAATGGGGACACAAGGTGGTGGGGTTACTCACTTGTATCCACAAGAGTGCCTCGGATTGATGGGACGGAGCCCCGCTGACTCTGACAAGCACCGGTCTCCTTATCCAGAAAGGTTTTTCCAGAAAAAATCCAAGGTGAGAACGGTCGAGCCTCGAAATATTCCCCCCCCTTGAAAAAAAAACAAAACTACACAGTGAGAGGCCGTGTAGTTTTGCTTTCCCTCCTCGCAATCCCTCCACCCGAGGCGAGGCTGGGAATGCTCCAACTGCTCAGGAGGGCCCAGATGGTGGTTTAGGTTTTTATACCAGGGGGGACCACCTGCATCATCACCCAACCGACGCTCCCCATTGGCCGCTCAGGACCCTCAGGGGGGCATGATGGGACATGGCAGCCATTTATGCAACCTCCACCCTGTGGGTCGCCCCCGTCCGTGTTGATCTGGCTTTGATTGGGATCGATCGGTGACTGTTGGACGGCAGCGGATTAAAATCTCACATCTGAGCATCTGGTTGGTTAAATGAGTTAAAGAGCTGCAGTTTATCTGTGTGGAAGTGACAACAGTCCCTGAGTCATTAAATAGCTGCTGACCAAAAGGAGGCAGAGGCTGTCCCTGTCAGTCAAAACCACAACCCCCCCACCACCTCCACCACTTCACAAAAACCAGCCGGCCGTTACAACACACCAACAAACTGTGTTTACACAACTCATGTCCTGTGTTTCATTTATTAAACTGCTCTCAGTCTGATTCCTGCTGCCTCACTGTGACTTCATTCACTCGTCTGTTTAACCCTCTGAGCTCAGACTGAGCGTCCTGCAGCTCCGTCGTGGTTTGGTAACAGGGTTTGGTAACAGCCATCGCTCAGCTGTCAATCATCCATCACCCATCCCTCCACCAGGAATCTGAGGAAACTCAGGAAGTTGGATAACTCACTGTTTCCAAACCACCGACTGTGAGCAGGTCTGACACTGCCTGAATCCACATGGAGCTGCTGAAATAATAATATATCAGTTTAATTCACACCGTACCTTTAAAGTTACAGAGTACGTGTCAGTAAAACAAGAGATTCAAAAACTAAATAAAATGAGCAAATACATGACAACAAACTCTTTACACACCAGAAAGTAGAAATGCTGTGCACAGCCCTGAGTACAGTCTGCAAGGACTCACTTCACCCTCAAACAAGAGACTCCTGCTGTGATAATATTCCTGTAGTCCAACCTGAAGTTAGCATCAGCCTGGTTCCAGAAAATAAACTGTGAGCAGCTAAAGTTTCTGATCCTTCAGGTTTAGTTGATCAGATCATCTTCACAGATGAACACCACTGTTCTGATGTTTGAAGTAAGAAGCTAATGTTAGGCTATAAACCAACTACACCACGGTCACATGACGTCAACGTCTCCACCACTAAGCTTCCAACTGGTCATTTCATTTAGCTCTGAGCTCTTCTACAAAAGCCTTTCTTCTTAGAAAGTTAGTGAGAGTTTGAAAGAGTGTGAGTAGAAACACAACGAGGCTGTAAAGGTGGACTGGTGAGTAGATGGGTTTTCATGTTAACGTCCCCGACAACCTCTGTAGTCTCATTTAGACACTCGTTAGCAACCGCCTTTTTTAAGACACGTAAAAGCTTCAAACATCAGGAGTGGGGGATTTACTGACCCATTTTATGTTGGAGAATAAAACCTGAAAATGTCTTGAGCTTGTGTTAAAACTGCAGACCTTATTTAAAGGAGCTTAGCAAGGTATCTATCTCAAGTCTAAACTCGTGTCCTCTCTCACCGATATGTCTTTATGAGTTTTAGGAGAAAAGTATGAGAAACAAACAGACAAATCAAAATGAGACTGAAGTGATATTTCCCTGGCTAAAGAAGAGCAAAGTTTGAGCAGTAAATTTTCCTCTGGACGAGCTCTTTATTTGCTCTGTCTGAGCTTGAGATGCTTGAACTGACTCTAACAGAAGGATGAGAACAGATTCAGTTCATAAAGTTCTCTGATATCTCAACCTGAGATCAAGAGGAGGCACAACAGGTTGTGGAAATCTGGGAATGAAACATTTCTGAGAGCTTTTCCTTAATGATCTCATCCTCTGGGAAGGCAGGGCGTTCTGTACGTCATCTCTGACTTAACTGTAGCTGCTGATGTGATGACAGAATACAAAGATTATTCTCTCATCAGAAACAGATTTACCTGTGTTCATGTTGTCCAGGTGCTGGACTGTGGACTCTCTCCTGAAACCTGTCACAGTGACTTTAATACTGAAGACGGCTTCATGTGGACATGACTCTGAAAACACACAGGAATAATGGAAATGATCAAAACCACCACAGACTGAAAACCAGCACAAACAGACCCAAGACCAGCACAAGCAGAGTCAAGACCACCACAGAGACTCAAGAAAAACACAGACAGACTCAACACCACCAGAGACTCAAGACCAGCACAGACAGACTCAAAACCACCAGAGACTCAAGGCCAACACAGACAGAAAAAATAAATAAGTGGACCTCACTTTAACATGAAATTAAACAAACTGAACTGAAAGAAAATCATTACAGAAAGTCTGCCAGTCTGGGTGGATAAATGTTAGCTAGCTCTGTAATTCACTCAGCTATCTTTCATTATTGTGGACAACCACAGTCTGATAAAGTGGCTTGAACACACAGCGACCGTGGGTCACATGACACGGGACTATAGGTAGTCCGTTTGTAATCTTGTATTTACCTGTGTCGCTCGTCAGAGGATTCAGCTTCCTGTTCCGGTTTGTTGACAGAATCAAAGAACCATCGCGTTAGGTAAAGATGTTGCGGTGACGACAAGATGTTTCACTCCACCCACCGACACACACACACACACACACACACACACACACACACACACACACAGAGAGAGAGAGAGAGAGAGAGAGAGAGAGAGAGAGAGAGAGAGAGAGAGAGAGAGAGATGTCTGTGATTAGCTGACAGTCTATTATCTTGGTGATGTACAGTATCTTTGTAGCTCCACAGGACCGTTATTTAGGCGGTTTTATTTCAAACCAACACAAACAGACGTCACGATCTTAACGTCATGGAGTCAGACTGAGATCACAGACAGACAGTGAGACAGCAACTTCTGTTTTACCTCTGTATGTTCATTATATGTGACAACAGAAATAAACAAATAATAGCAGCAACTGCTAGTTGTGTAATGTCTAAAAGTTAGCAGCTAACTTTAGCTGTGTAATGACCAAACCAAAGTTACTGGTGTTAGTTTACATATTAAAAATTTACTTTAAAAACGCAGTGATCATATATTACATGTGTCTGTAAAGATTTGTGTGCTGTTTTTGGACAAGAGGTGTCAAATAATCAATTTACTCGTTTTGTCAAAACAGCATCTTTAAGGAAATGTTTTACTATATCTGTCAGTTAGGTTTGTAATGGCCCAAGTTAGAAGCTAACTTTAAAGAATATTTTATAATATCAGATTTAAGAAGGCCAAAGTTAGCAGCTAATGCTACTTTTAATCATTTTATTTTACAATTTAGTTCAGTACCTCGGTTCACATTGTTCAACTCTGAGAGTCACAGGGAATTAAATTACTTTCATGAACTCAACTCTTCATCAACTGCTCAGAAACTTTGTTCTTTAATAAGAGAAATATACTGTTTAACTCAACTAATATGGCCGACTATGACATAAACTTCATTCTGAACAAACAAAAACAAGTTTAGTTACCTAAACTGTCCTGTTAAAATGGTAAAAAAAAAAAAATACTACCTGACATCCTTTAATGTGATTTACTTTCAGGAATGTGGGTTTATCTTGAATAATTTCCTTCTGATTTCTTACTATAAAACTATTACACAAGGTAAAATTGGAGATAACTCTAAATCAAATTTTGTGTGGTGAGTTTAGTGTTCTTATTATTTCCTACCTCTTATCTTACAACACCTTGTGGGGGCCTTTAACCTCATGTCATTGACCACCAGTGTAAATAACTGTGGGAGCCTGTTAAATTTTACAACATAAAGGCTTAAAAGAAAGACGAGGAAAGAAAGACATCACATGCCAGTGAGAGGAGTCCAACAGGTAAAATCAACCTTATAATGCAGTTAAAATCTGAGCTAATGCTTCTGTCACATGTATGAGGAGGAGGTGTTACTGGTGCTGGTTGATTTACTCGGCTGATCTGTTTCTGTTTTGGGGGTTTTGCAACACACTCAGCCGGTCGGCTCAGGTGTCAACAGAGAGAACAGCTGCAGGAAACTAAATCCTGCTCAGAGACTCACATGAACCAGAGACCTGCTCAGTCCACCAGTGCCCTCTACTGGCTCTTACCAGGACAACAACAAACACACACTTTACTTTTATTGCTCCAGCTACCTGCTAACAGAAGCAGTTTCTCTTTTCTACCTGATGATCGTTGACTTTACATAAATTACAGACTTAATCAGCTGTAGCCAGCCAGCTAATTAAGCTAGCTCCATGATGTTGAATGTTTTCAGCCCACTCCTTTTAAAAAGACAATTATGTAAACAGCTCTTTATATTTGCTTGATGGCTCCATACATAAAGATAAAAGTACAAAAAGAATTATTATGATGCCTCTGTTGGTTTAAATGAGAAACTTTTAAACTAGCAGGTTATTTAGTGAAGACTTGAGAGCTCAGTAAGACAGTATTGGATCAATTCTGAATAGATAATGAGTATTATTAAAGATGCTGATATAGATCAATGGATCAAAACATTATTTTGGACATAAATTCACATAATAGATAATGTAGGGACACAGGATTAGAACTTGAGATTTTCTTTTGCTTTTTTATTTCACTGTCTCTAAAGTTACAGAACTACAAAAAACAGATAAAGACAAAATTGGTATTGGATTGGTAACTGTCACTCATGATGTTAATTCATTTACGCTCTCTTTATTTTTCCTGTGAAAAAGCTGCCTTCACAGTTAACATAGTGACATCTGCTGGTCTTTGATATGTACTCCTGTATAAACTGTGAGTAAGATAACAGCAAGTGTAGTTTTTAATGTACAGTTATATTAACAATCTTTACATTATTAAAAACTGACCTCTTTACAGCTGAGAAGCTGGTTTGTTGCTGTTGCCATAAAAACCTAAAATAAATTTTTAGTTTAGTCTAAACTTCCTCCATTCCCTCATCAAGTCTTCAGGTGTCACTCTAGGACAAGAGATGAGCTCCTCTCTTTGATTAAATGAGTTGTCAGTGAAATACGACTCAGTGGAGACATCCAGTGGCAGCTACAGGAAACTACAACAACATCAGTAAAAGTCTTTAAAAACATGACATTACTCCCAAGGCATCACATACAGACATGGTTAATTATCTTGACCCGGACGCTCTTGTAAAACAAATGTAATCAAAATAATATCATAGCCCAACCCTGTGATATACCAGGCACAACCCCAACCATACACAATGTAATTATCAGATATAGTTTCACTCAGCACCTTCAAGGTAAAACTACAACAGTGTACATAACCCTCAGAGCTGGGATGGTGGTCTGGATATCATAACAATGGAGAACTTGGTGACAAACCTCCTGGACTAAATTAATCAACACTAAGACCACTTGAGCCTCAAAGTGCTAAAGCTGAACCAAAATATCTGGGCACTGGTGGAAGTTTAGAATAAATCCCAAAAACCAGCAACAGTAGTAATATTCTGTAGCACCAGTTTCTTTACTTATTAAATCACTTTATTAAGTGTGTTTATTATACACACTCAGTGGCCACCTTGTAGGGACACCTGTGAAATCTAATGCAATCCAATCCAACAGCTCAGCCTTAAATTTAACCTTTACAAAGATAATGATGTTCAGTTTTGAACTGTCTCTGTCAGAGGGGTGTTCATCTCTGTTTATCTCTGAGGTTGTAGGTTACAGCTGTGAGGAAATGAACAACTTTATACTGAGAGGTGCTTCTGATGTTTTGTCCATTTACAAACATGATGGAGGAAGAATATTAGAAACATATTTTCAATATAGAGCAGCTCAGTACAACAACACCTCTGACTACGACCTCAGTAATAAGGATATACTGTAGATTAATTAACATCAAACAGACAGTTTAACAAAAGATGTCCTTTTTAAGCTTGATAAAGAGAGATTGTATGGGTGCATCTAATACAGTGGCCAGGAAGCTATTTATTTATTTTTAACTGTTTAGTCATCTCTAAATTGTTGAAATAAAAAATATTTAAAATTTCAGTTGAACAAAATGATTCTTGTTTACAAGGCTGAAAAGTGATCAATGAAAATAACCCAAAGAGTGAACACAAAAGAAACAGAAAATACAACCACACAGGTTAGCAGATTCTGTGCTTCACTGATGACTTTGAATCCTTTAAAAGGCAGAAACAGCTCTGATCTCCTTTGGGAAAATGTCCCACTCATCCATCCCGGGAATGTGATTCTCCCAGTCCGGCTGAAGAGGAGGATTGTTTAAAGCCATCAAGCAACCCAACCAGTAGCATTCAAGTTCGAACTTCTCCATGATTTTCTGGAGGTAGTGATCTCCATGTTGAGGAACAGGAGTCTGTTTGGGAGAAATGGTTCAACTTTACATGTTCAGTTCACTGATCCTCAGATTTTCTGTTTAAGTCCCTGTAATTAAATAAATGCTAACAGATAGTATGGACCACTGATAATACAGTGTTGGTCCATTTACTTCCTGAATGTACAGTGTATCTGTGTGTGATGTTTAGCAAACAAACCTTATCATCTGTCCTGCTGTGGTAAACAGCCAGCTGAAGACTCTGTATCACTGATTGTCTCAACTCTTCAACCTGGAACAAAAATGTTTCTTAGAGAAAAGCAGCAGAGCTTAAATGATGAGGTTTTACACAACAGTTTTCAGTATAATACCTTCTGAGGAGTTGGTCCACTGCTACTCTCAGTCAGTCTGAACACTTCATTTATCTGCTGCTTCTTTCTCTCCATTTTATCTGCTGCTTCTTTAAACTGGTTCTATTGTCATCAGATTCAATTTGAGTCAAACAAACAAGAGAAACACAGTAACTTTTGTTGTTGTTGTTGAGTAGGTTCATTACTGATTAAACTCCTTTCATCAGACAGTACTGTACCTGAATATAAGCTCTGGCCTTCTCTAATTTCGCTCCTTCAGATTTCAGATGATCTTTGATTTTAGGCCACTGGTGTAGTTTCAGTTTGTCATACATCTTTTTCAGTTTGCTTTCACTGACTGGGCTGTTCATGTTTTCAGTGTTTCCTGCCCTTCTTGACAGAGCCAGGTCTGGTGCCACTCTAAACAAAGAAAGATACTATTTAATTAACAACAGGCCTTTGTGAAACAGTTCTTCTTAATTTTAATATATGTTTTTGACAACTCTGGCAAAACCTGCACATTACATTAGAATTTAATGTTTCTATGTATGGTACCTGTTTTTGAATGACAGGAAGTCTTCCTCTATTTCTTTTCGAGCAGACCTATGAGAAAATATGCTGCATATGAAACAAGTCTAAAGTCTTTTAAAATGAATAAACAGAATGTTTTGATGTGTCAAATCTAAACATGACATCCATGTGGGAGGTTTTTGTCTTTGCTGATCCAGTTCATATCTGTGTTGAAGTTTTCTGTATTTCAAGCTTTAAAAACATCCCTTCTGTTAACATGTCTCCATATTATTGGTTTGGAGGTGAATATTGGGAACATCTTACAGTATGATTTAGATCCCATCCAATAAATCATCAGGAGCTACAACCTCAAACAGCTGGGTCAACACCTCACTGACACAACTTTAATAAAACATGAATGGTCCGAACCTCGTGAAGGCAGTAGTAAATACAGAGGTGTATTGTATTGTCCAGGTGTTACTGTGTTCATACTCTGTATGCCGAGCTGTACTGGATTTAAAATCTGCGTTAGATATCTTTGAAAGTATATATTATATATTTACCTTTCCTCTTCAAGTTTCTCTTTGTAAAATGTTTCCATTTCAGCCAAACTGTGTAAAAATATAATGAAAAGGTTATGTCTTCGACTGATTTCAGAACAGATCTGTGGAATAAAACATGCATTGTGTCAGGGTGTCAGTTCTGAGCCAGGGCTTTTGTTTTGTAGTTCTGTTGTGTTTGTTTTATTTCCTGTTTTATTTTGTTATCACTGACCTCCCTCTTGTTTCAGGTGTCTTGTCTTCCCCTTCCTTCTGTGCTCCCTCCTCCTGGTGATTACCTACCCTGCCCTAATGTGGTTCACCTGTGTCTCATTGTCTGCCCTGCTCCTGTGTATTTAGTGTCTGTGTCTCCCTGCACTCCCTGCCAGTTCGTCTTGTGCCTCTGCCAGACCTACCAGCCTTTACTAAGAAGACTTTTCTCTTGCAGCCTTAGTTTTTTGACCCTTGCCTGTATTTTTGACCTTGCCTCAGCTTAGCCCTCTTGTACCGTTGCTTTCTCTTTCTGCCTACCTGTGTACCGACCCCGCTTTAATAAAGGACCTTGTTTTTTTTTGTATACTCTGCTTCTGCCTCATGTCTGCGCCTGTGTCCACACTGCTACCCCTTGACACATTGTGTGAAAAAGTATCAACTAAGGTAAAATGAACAATCTGGATTAAGTACTGAAGACTTTCTAGATGACATTGTATTGTCCAGGTTTAATTGTTTTCACCCTGTGGATGCTGAGCTGTAGTGGATTTAAAACCTACTTAACTGTGTTGAGAAAAGCAAGAAAAAATACTCACCCCTCTCCACGAAGTTTCACTTTGTAAAATGCTTCCATCTCAGCCAAACTGTTAAAAACACCATAAATCATCAGACTGGTGATTTCTCATTTGTCAGGCCTGTTAATTTTATATTCTTACAAACAAATCTGTTATTTTCTTCACTGCACTAGCAGCTGATTTAACACATTTGTCTTTCTTAACAAAAGAAATGTTTGTTATCACTGATTTAGTTTTGTTTAACTCAGAGAGGAAACTTGACCTTTGCATGTACAGTACCTGTCTTTGATTGATTTCCATTCTTCATCTTTTTGTCGCACAGCAGATCTGTGGAGTAAAAATGTGGCAAGTGAAAAAAATTTCATGGTATTGTTGAAAAAATTCATGTTATTAGATTACATTGTATTGTATTGTCCAGGTGTAACAGTGTCCACACAGTGTTTGTGGAGCTGTAGTAAAGTGAAAAACTGTTAAACATATCTTTAAAAGAAAAATGTTTACCTTGTCACTTCAAGATTCTTTTTGAATCGTTCCTCATCAGTCAAACTGTATTAGAAACATAATCATTGGTTGGTTTAGTTAAAACACTACAGAGCATTCATTATCAAAATTGTTTTAATAATCTGTAAACATCCATGACTTATGAAATGGTTGATTTAAACATTTTCTGTCAGGATTAATCTAAGATTTTTACAAATCAACCCATGTCTCTGTTGATGTTCCTGTTGTTCACATGACAAGTACTGCAAATTTGAATCTCTGTGTTTCTGAATGTTTTTGCTGTAAAACAGAAACGCACGTTGTCATTTTCTTGTTGTTTGAGGTGAACTGATGTTTCTGTAGAGAAACAGACTAGAGCAGTTTCTACATTGAGTGTCTCAGGAATCCTCAGGAATCATGGTAGAAATCTATTGTACAGTATATTTTC
Organism: Lates calcarifer; assembly: GCF_001640805.2. Lineage (NCBI taxonomy): Eukaryota > Metazoa > Chordata > Actinopteri > Centropomidae > Lates > Lates calcarifer. The sequence goes on from NW_026117523.1 coordinate 184,740, forward strand.
TATAAAATCAGACTATAATCTTTACCACCAGCCCTATGATTTGTCAACATCAACATCTGCCTGATGTATTAGTGACTTGTGTTCTAAAATCATGAGGCAACAATACAAAGGTTTAAATCAGCAGGTGGACTAAAGTTGATGGAATTAAATGTATATATTTAGTATATTTACCCATAGTTGTCTCCAGGTTGACTCATGTTGCTTTGCTGTCTCTCCTGCTGTCAGGGAGGAACGAGGTGAATGTGTTCACTCAGTCTGACACCAGTATTACTGTGACACAGACTGAGGAGGTGGAGGTGGAGGTGTCCTCACTGAGCTCCGCCCCCTGCAGAGATAATAAAAACACTGCAGCTGCTGCATCTCAGCACTTTGATTCTTTTCCTCACCTCGACTAGTTTCACCTGATTCTATGATGGGTGACCCATTCATCATAGCGATAGACTTTGGCACTGCTTACAGTGGATATGCCTACAGTATGACATCCACAGGGGAAGAAACTGATCCTAATTTAAAGCTCTGGGGTAAAGAGTTTGGGCAAAAGACCCCAAAGGCTCCAACCTGCATCCTTTTTGATGAACATGGAGAATTTATGAAGTTTGGTTATGAGGCTCAAATGACTTATGTTGGAATGCATGGTGAAGACTCAACAAAACACTTCTTCTTTGAAAACTTCAAGATGTCTCTCTATGGCACAGTGAGTAAAAATGATCTGATGATATCAATATTCTTCATATATGGATCATTACAAATTGGCAATATTTTGTGTTGTTTGGTAAGACCATTAAATAGATTTATAATGTACATACCCATGATTCAGAGCTTCAGACCACAAAGAGAAGACTGGAAAATAAACTGAACAACATGAGAACTCAGATCTGTCTCCATGTTAACTGCTGTTTTAGTTTTATTCAACAATGTATGTTTTGTATAACAAGCTCCAAACATGTATGAACTAACATCTCGTCTATCACCAACAGAAACTCAACAGAGATGTGACAATTAAAGCTGCAAATGGAAAATCAATGAAGGCCTTGAAGGTTTTCACTGAAGCTTTGGGCTATCTCAAGGAAGACGCCCTGAAAACCATTGCAGCAAACACAGAGGGGAGGAGGTTTATTGCCTCTGACTTCACCTGGGTGCTGACTGTACCTGCGATCTGGGATCCTTCAGCCAAACAGTTCATGAGAGAAGCTGCAACTCAGGTAACACACTGAGACTATTAAAATCTGCAGTGAAGGTTTTATTTCTCATGAAAATGAATGATCAGTTTTTCCTTTTACTTCCAGGCTGGTATTGTAACCAAGGGAAAGCAAGCCAAGTTGGTCATTGCACTGGAACCAGAGGCAGCTTCAGTCTGGTGTAAGAAGCTCCCAGCTGAAGGTTTCATAACACAGAACCATGGAGGAGACAAACTGGACCAATCTCCAGGAACACAATACATTGTTGTTGACTGTGGAGGTACTGTATGTGGTATTTTTTAAATTATTTAGATATAACCTTTAAAAGTAAAAAGCCCAAAGTCTTTACTGTGGATAACACTTGGCTTTTATTGGAGCCAACACTTAATCCACTGACAAGAAGTTAGATGAAAAAGGGAGTCTGGGCTAATGACGACATATTGATCAAACACTGATTATAAAATGTTAAGGCACAATGTTAGAAACAAGTCATGAAAAAGCCAAACAACATAACAGATGCCGGCTCATGTGTGACTACAACAATGAAAACTAAAGTGCTGAAGGAATGTCTCTGTCTGTTAACATGTTTGTATTCCACTGTCGAATCTCAGGACTTCAGGTCTGGGCCAGGATTAAAGACTTGAGCTACAACCCCTTGATTCTCTTTTCTGCTGAAGTTTTGTAGAGTCAAAGAAAAAAAACTCAAGTGCAAAGTAGTTCATTGAGATGTCTCTCAGATAGTAACACTCTGTGAACCAAGCACCCTCAGGATGAGTCCTCATGGACTGAAGACAATCCTCCCCAGAGCCTAGTTTTAAAATAAACAGAGTCCCCACCTTTTTCAAAATAATTAAACAAATAACTACAATATCTATGTGTGTCAATTCTCAGCACTCCATGTAGATTAGGGCTAAGATGCATTCACACTCCTTTCCGGTGCATCCTCAGGATTTCCAAGACTTACTCATCAGTATTCTCTGAAAAGGGTAAAGGTCAGCTATGGTTGTGTAAGAGGGTAACTTTAGGTTAAGCCCATAGAAAGAAGGTAAAAAAAAATGTTTGTAATGTCTGTTAATGTGTACAGTAAGTGACACATGAATGTAGCTTTGTCCTAGACTTCTGCATCAGCAAAGGGACAACTGTGTCTGAAAAAGGAGGCAAAGGCTGTAGTGGTTTATTTATATTCTACGAAGACTTAATATAGTACAGCATTATTTATCCACCAGATCATGAACAAAAACTAATTCACAGGATCCTGATTCCTGACCCTATATAATAAGTATAATAATGAGTAGCCATCACTGAAAGAGTCTAGTAAGACTGTATTGTTTGTACAGGCGCTGTCATGACTCAGATTTTATCACTTCCTTTGTGCTGCAGGTGGAACTATTGACATAACTGTCCATGAGGTGCTGGATGGAGGAGCCCTGAAGGAGCTGCACAAGGCCTCTGGAAATGATCTGGGTGGACAAACTGTGGACAAGAAATTCAAAGAGTTCCTCAGAGAAATCTTCTGTCATGGTGTCTGGGATGAGTATGAAAGAGAGTATCCCAGTGAGGTTCAGAAACTGATGTATGAGTTCACAGTTCTCAAACAGGTAAATGAAGATGTTCAGATCACCTGCCCATTTAACCTGGGAACAATAGCTCAGGGAAAACAAAAAATAGAAAAGTTCTTTGAAACAGTGGAAGGTGCATCCTGGAACGGTGGGTCAGTCAAAATCTCAAAAGAGAAAATGAAGTCTTTCTTTGATGAGAGTCTAAAAAGCATCATCAAGAGTCTCAGAGAAATACTGAACAAAGATTTGAGAATTGAGTACATCCTGTTAGTGGGAGGTTATGCTGAAAGTGAGATTCTGCGTCAAAACATCATCAGTCAGTTTGGTCGTCAGTGTAAAGTGCTGTGTCCATTTTGGGCCCAAGAAGCAATTGTGAAAGGAGCTGTGATGTTTGGAAGAAACCCAGAGGTGGTGGCATCTCGGAAAAGTGCCTTTACTTATGGGATTGCTGTCTTTCCAAGGTTTGATGAGTCCAAGCACAAGGCAGAAAAGAAATACACAAGCACAACTGGAGAGAGGTGTAAGGATGTTTTCATGAAACTAGTGGAGATTGATGAAGATGTTGGTTGGGATAAACCCAGAGAGCACATGTTATGGCCAACAGAAGTGGATCAGAAAAGTATGAGCTTCAGATTTTTTCGCACAAAGAGAAAAGATCCATTCTATGTGGATGAATGGGGAATGGAGGAATTTGGCTCATTTGTCGTTGACATGCCCGACACTAAACGTGGCATGGACCGTGAAGTCAAACTGGAAATCAGGTTTGGCTTCACAGAAATGACAGCGACTGCCACTGACATGGATTCAAAGTCAACAAAATCAGTTGACCTTGATTTCATGACTCAATAGTGAAGATGTTTCACAAAGAATCATTAACAGTTTTAGATAACAGGCATAAGTTTAATTATATTGTGTTAGGTCCACTGAAATTGGCTTAAATCAAAGAATTGTAATTCCAATCTCTCCCTGTGTAATTGTTTATGCAAAGTAAGATGTACCGTCCCTGGTTCATGATTGGCTCCAGTTGGGACTCAATGGCTGCCCTCTTCCACGCCATGTATTTCCCAATTGGTGGATCCCGGTCCAGCACTACCAATCCTGGCAGCCTGTCTGTCATGGCGGCTGTAGTCTGCTCACCATGGGTGTCCTTTATTATAGCAAACATTGATGTTATATCAACTTGAAATATTGTTGAGGAGTCATGTGTTAGAACTAACTGGAGACTGGACCAGGGATTTAGAATCTGTTAGCAAATCCAGGTATAGGGTGCTGCCCCGTTGTATTTTTGGTTTTGTAGTGAGGTTTTAATTTTCCTTTTGGTTGTCTTTAGGTTGGGGATAATTCTAGTTTTCATAGTCCTCTTTTGGTTATATTTGTATCTTTATTTTTTTTCTGTGTAGTTCCGCCCCACTTCCTTTGTGTTCATACCTTACTGATACCATCTGGTCTCATGTTGCATCCATTTTCCCTCCAGCGAGCTAGGGGATATAACAAACAATGTATTGTACTTAAATATCATGGCTTTTTTATTATTATTATGAGTTAAGTTTGTTTGGGTTTTTTTTTGCTCACACCTTATCAAACAGCTCTAACAACAGTTTTAATTTTAGACACATTTAATCATTTGAAGTAATTTGTTTTTACATACAGTTAAAGTTTTGAACAAACACCTGCAAAATGTTTTAATGCAGGTTGATTGAGAGTTTCTACATCTCACAGTTGTAAGTCTGTTACTAACTAAATATTGTTTGTTTGATGTTGTGAATCTGTTGAAGAAATTAACAAAACAGACTGTACATGTGCTACATACATATACTTAAACGTTTTTGTTTTTGTTTTTACATTTAAACATTTGATACATACATGGCACAAATACTGGTCATATTAGAAGTATGTACCTTTAGAGCAGTTTTTTCAGTCAGATGCTGTTGATATCTGACATGAGTGTTTTATTGCAGGGAGATGAGCTACAGTCAGGAGGATCTGCTGACATGAATTTTGTTTATAGAACAAACAACCACTATTCAGTTATCGTTGTTGAAATTTAATTAAAAATATTTGAGCAGAAAATGTAAGTGTCATCATTTGATGTTTAATTTATTCATATTTTGTATTCACATAAATGTGTGAACTGGCATCTATGAAGAAATCATATATTGTATTATTACTTATCTATACAGACCCACTTGATTAACCTTCCATGAATACTTCATAAGGTAATCAACTGGAATGGTTTTCAAATAACAGGTGTGCCTTCTCAAGAGTTAATTTGTGGAATTTCTTGTCTTCTTAATGAGTCAGTGGAAATCTGAACTTTAGTCCGGTGGTCCAAATTTGAGATTTTGGTCCCACCCACCAATGTCTTTGTGAGACGCAGAAAAGGTGAGCAGATGGTTTCCACATGTGTGGTTCCTACCATGAAGCATGGAGGAGGAGGTGTGATGGTGTGGGGTGCTTTACTGGTGACACAGTTGGTGATTTATTCAAAAGAGTCCAGTCCAGAGGCAAGAATACCTGCAGAAAGTGACAGAAGAGGAGAGAGAGGCAACAACAGAATGACTGAAAAAGAAAAGAATAAAGGTCGCAATGACCCAGTCCAGACCTCAACCTGATTGAAATGCTGTGGTAGAAGCTTAAGAGAGCTGTGCATAAATGAATACCCACAAACCCCAATGAACTGAAGCAACATTGTAAAGAAGAGTTGGACAAAATTCCTCCACAACAATATGAGAGACTGAAAACCAATACTTGAAGTTACTGCTCCTAAAGGTGGTTCTACAAGCTACTGAATCATGGGGTGTACAGTTTTTCATAGGTCTTCTCCATTTTGTTTAAATTTTTGTTAAATAAATAATGACACAGTGGAATCTGTTGTGTGCTGTTTTACACCCAAGGTTAGGTTTAAATAACCGAGGGATTTCAAAGAGGATGTACTTCCTTTTTCACATGACTGTGCTTCATGTATTAAAGCTGTGACCATGACTGTAAAGACCACCGAGCTTTAGGTCATGTCCTCTGTCATTTTGAGGGGAATTTAAGAAAACACAGTCACATGTCTGAATGTGTGAGTTTCATTGTTGTATATGCATCAAGGCTAGTTATTATTACTCAGGATAACAACAGCTGATTTCCTTCACAGAGCAGACATAGAGATGGTACCATCAGATTCAACCTTTCAATCTGTAATTAAGAAGTAAAGAGGAGCAGAACAACAAACAGCTACTACGTTTTGAACGTAGAGGGGAAAAAACTAACCTTTCTAAAATGAATGAAAAGCAACACCATCAAAAATAGTTTGAAACTTTAAACTCTGTAGTAAGTAGGACATATTTTACTTCACTTTATACAGGTCTATCAGAATGATTACCAGTATGAATTGTAAAACATTTATTTACTGTAAACCTGCAGCCCTCACATTTTACATCCTCTTATCTGACGTGTCATAATTTCAAGAGAACAACCTGTTCTGTAAAAGTACACAGAGGATGTGGTTTAGGAAAGCAGATTAACTTTGAAGGGACGACAAGAGGTGTGTTACAGATAGTAACAGTACACTAGTGCTACATGACTGACTGAGAGTTGTATGGATATTCTCATGAAACTGTTGGAGATTGATGAGAATGTTGGTTGAAATAAATCCAGTAAGCACATGTTATTGCCAACAGCAGCAGATCAGAGAGGTATAAAGTTCAGTTTTTTCATACAGAGAGAAAAATTCCCTCTATGTTGATGACTGGGGGAGTGGAGGAAAGTGGCTCTTTCCTTTTTGACACGCGTGCCATTGAATGTGGCATGAACTGTGTAGTCAAACTAGAAATCAGGCTTAGCTTCACAGGAATGACAGTGATTGTCACTGACATGGATTCAATGTCAACAACATCAATTAAGCTCAACTTATAAACAGTAAAGATGTTTCTGAAAACATCAAACTGCAGCTGTTTCCTCAACCTGCTCTCATAGCACACTGTTAAATAGTCACGATTTGTGCACATGGATATGGATTTACCTTTTTTTTTTTCAAACTCATGTACATACAAAGAAAGTTTTTACAGTTTGTAGGAAAAAAAGTCTGTGAACAACAAGCTCTTTATATGTCACCCTAAGAAGAGAGATGATTTGCTCTCTTTAGTTACATGACCTGTCAGTTCAATTTGACCCTGCATTTTCTCAAAACTGTTTGCACTCAAATGTCCTGCACTTCAGTTATGGTCCATTACCTCATGCTCAGATTACTTCTATGCACTTGTGAATCTTCTGAGCCCTGTACTAAAAAGCAAAATATGAGTTTAGCGAGGTAACTTCAGGTTTAACTCGTTTTAACTGCGTTTTCATTCTTACAATTGTTGCTTACTTCTTATCACGGTGCATTGCCATGGTAACTGATAATGATTGGCTAACCTGCTCTGGAGCAGAGGTCTGTACTACAAAGCAAGTTCAACATACCTAGGATATCTCTTAGTTATCTGGCTTCACTAAACCACACCCAACAACCACAGTCTCACTAAGCAGTCATACGAAAACAGTATTGTCAGAACCATGAGTAAAGTAGCTACCTAAAATGATATGAGAAGTAACACTGAGAGTTACAGCTTAATTTGGCTATTGACATCCAAAAATGACATTTAACAAGGTGAAATGTGAACAATATGATCACATGACTAGAATAGAAACAGTAGAAATAATCATCAGTGATCAAAGTCAGGCTGAGGATTTATTGTAAATAAGTCCATCAAGTGTTTGTGCTCCTTAGTGTGATGGTGGTTTATTGTGAGTTAGTGTGAATATGTGATGCAGATAAACAGTGACAGTAATGTCAGAGTGTTTCTGCTGCCAAAGCAGAGAGGAGAGGAGAGAGTTCATGTCTGAGCTCCATCTGACTGAAATGTTCATTTAGAATCAGCAGAAATCTTCAACAGTGTGAAGAGAAAAGCATCTTTGTTCCATCAACATGAAAATCTAATAGTCAGTCTGTGATAATTTAGTAACCATCGAGTCAAACTGGAAATCAGGTTTGGTTCCACAGAAATGACAGTGGCATTGTTTCCAAATAAACTTCATCACTCAAGCTCAACTTGATGACAAACCATAAAGATGTTTCAGAAAACATCAAAACTGCAGCTGTTTCCTCAACCCACTCTCACAACAGCTTGTGAAATAGTCACAAAATCTAATGTGCAGATGCATGTACATGTACATATGTATGTATGTTTATTGATTGGTTAGTTAAATACATAGCTTTTCAATTGAAAACTCAAACGTGTGCTGAGAATGCAGCAATGTACAGTATCTTGTATCTGATCAGCTTAAAAGGTCACATGACCTTCACTGGCTAAACATGGCTGCCTGAATCAAATCCAAGTCCAAGACTATGCTGCCTACAGAGAGACTTCTGGGATTTAGCTCTTAGTTCTTACTTCAAGGTCTCCCACTTCTGTGAAGTTTTAGTGTCATAAATAAAACAGTCTTGTCTGATATTCTGTCATTTCCAAAGGTGTAAGCAGCTTGATGTCTGATTTGTGTTTACCTGAACTTAGACTTAGTCAACAAAAGTTTTTGCACATTACCAAATTTCAGTTTGGTATATGAGGCTTTCCTGAGACAAGGCTACACTAAAGGCTGTTTCCCGCTCCTATCACATTACAAACCTTTACTAAATGTAAAGAACTGTACACATGAATTTATCATTCTAAAATTACAAGAAACACTATGACAGTAGCATAAAGAATGATTGATCAGCATCAAGTGTTGATCCTAAAACTGTTAATATTTGAACTTTTATTGGACTCATTTGAGGTGGTCCTGTTTTGGTGTAATAAAAATAAAATTAATAAAAAGAAACTCTACCTTTCCCCAGGTACCAAGTCTTCAGAGACAAGTGGCCCAGATTTTTTAGTCCTTAATCTTTCAGGTGAAAGAAATACAACAGGTGCTGAAAGCAGAGATGACTGCTGATTTGTTTGGCTGATTAAACCTGTTGGTTCAGTTGTCTGTGCAGTACATTTTACAGACAAAACAGTCGTTTGAAAATGTGAGTTTCAGTGTTCATCCCTACATGCACTCAGGTCAGTAACAGTCCGTTTCCTTCACTGAATGCAGCAGACAATGAACCAAAAACAGATTCACTAAGCTAAATTTAAAAGTATCACTATCAAAAGCAGTTTGAAACCTTAAACTCAGTAGCAAGTAGAACATATTCTATGACAACCTTTCACTTTATTTTTTATGTATTCATTTATTTACATCCTCATTCTTACCTGATGTGTCGTAATTTCAAGCAAACAACCTGCTCTGTTAAAACACAGGAAGAATGTGGTTTTGGAAAGCAAATGAACTTTGAAGAGACAACAAAGAGGAGTGTCACAGATCATCTGATGATATGAAAATCACTGGGATTCCTGAGGCACTGTGTCCTGGTTCTATCTGTTTCTACTGTGACAGTCTAAAGTCAGCTGCAGACTAAAATCTGTGGAGCAAGCTGTGATGAATTAATCTAGAATATGAAAGAAAGTTTCCCAGTGATGCTCTGCAGATGGTGTATGATTTCACAGTTCTCAAAAACTCAACATGGTCAGTTCACCTGCACATTTAACCTGGGAGGAGTAGCTCAGAGAGGGCAAGAAAGTAGAAGGTGCATTCTGGAGTGATGGGTCAACCAAAATCTGAAAGTCTTTTTTTGATCTTGAGTCTAAATGGTATCACCAAGAGTCTTGAGGAAAGACTTTAGTGCAGAGTGGGGGGCTACTGTGAAAGCCAGATTCTGCGGCAACACATCATCAGTCAGTCTGGTCGTCAGTGTAAAGTCCTGTGTCTTTTTAGGGCTCAAGAAGTAATTGTGAAGGGAGATAAGATGTTCAGAAGAAACAATATCTGTCCAAGGTTTGATGAGTCCAAGCATAATGTAGCAAGTACAACTAGAGAGAGGTGTAAGGATGTTTGCATCAAACTGGTGGAGACTGATGAGAATGTTGGTTGGAATGAATCCAGAGAAAAAATCCCGTCTATGTGGATGAATGGGGAGTGGAGGAAGTTGGCTCGGTCCTTGTTGACATGCCCGACACTCAACGTGGTATGAACCATCGAGTCAAACTGGAAATCAGGTTTGGTTCCACAGAAATGACAGTGGCATTGTTTCCAAATAAACTGCATCAATCAAGCTCAACTTGATACTTCTACATCTGACTCGTCAGTCAGACAATCCTGTGATGTGCTACATTCACTGATGTTTTCCATTAAGGTCAACTAAATAATTTCAGATACTTGTTAAACTTGGTAACAATGTGGAAGTGTTGACTTCCAAACTGTTCATACAGTGAATGTGTGTAATAACACAAAGGCCTTTTGGAGCTGAACTTTCTCTGCATAGTGTAGAGGATCTTCCCTCTGAAACCTGCTGTCATTGTAAGGTTTTTCATTTATATATAAAGGTCCTGTTCATAAATCTGTTACTATCTGATCATATTTGTTTGATGCTGTCCAGTTACACTGTGGATTTATTGAAGTTAACAGAATAGACTGAATGTAGGATACAGAAATTATCTTAAGATTTCTGATTTTAGATAAAACATGTGACATGATGCAAAAAAGTAAAAAATAGTCAAAGTTATCAGGACTCCCTTAATTGAAATAAGAGAAGATTTCATTTGTCATGCTTATTTGTTAATAACTTGTTTCTGAGGCCTCACATCCTGTAACTGTTATTTATGCTGAAGAATATGAGTTTTTATGTTGTGTAGCTGAGGTGACTTTCTCTCAGTTAAATCTGGTTCTGTGGTGACACCTAGTGGCAGCTGCAGGACACTACACCATCAGTAAATACAGACTCACATTTGGTGAAAATCATTCTGAAAAACCAGGTGCATTCTGGTTAGCTCACAGACAAGCAAATACACAGCGTGTTTGGGTAGTTCAGGGAGCCTGGGAGAGCTGAGTGTTGCTAGGAAACACACAAAACTTCAGCTGCTTAAAATGATGAACAAGGTTATAGTTATAGTTATAGTTTTATTATTTTTCATTAGTTTTTATTTTTTACTTTTGACTTTGATTTTATCTTCAGTTTATACTTAATATGTTTCTAAAGCAGATTTGCTGATTTAGTTTAATATTTATTTATTCAGCATTTATCTGATTAATTGGATTTTTCTCTTTGAGTAAGGCTCTACATATTATATCACCTTCCACTGCAAAGTGCACGCTCTCATCTGTGACACCGTCGTATTCAAAGTAATCTAAAATGGGACCCTACTGCTTCCTTCCGGGTTTTACCACCGCTATGACGGCAGCTGTTAATGGACTGGCAGCCTGTCCTGAACCATGAGCTGCTGACAGCAGAAAACAATTTTAAAAATCTAATTTAAGACGTATTGTCGTTGAAACAGTTTACTATCTCAGTTCTACAGATTTTTTTTCTCATTACCAGTTTATGTTTACTTTTGTTTTTGGTAGAACTTGATTGTTGATGGAAGATTCTAAAATTTAATGATTTTGATTTTGTGAACAATAAAGAAAAAAGAAAGATTCCACTGTAAAGTGATCACCTTTTTCTGAAGAGGCTACACTACTGACTGTTTCCTGTTCCAATTATATTTCAAACTTTTATTAAATGTTAAAAACTGCACTCTTGAATTCATGTTTCACAGTTAATTCTCTTATTAAAATGACAATAGACAGCAGCATAAATACTGATGAAGGGGCACTGAGTGTTGATCTTGAAACTGCCAAGATTTGAACTTTTCTTAGATTCATCTGAAATAGCCCTGACTACAGCTCTGTTTTGGTGTAATAATCATCATATATTAACAAGAAGCACCACCTTTTCCTACCATGATGATAACGGTCAAAGTCTTTAGAAACAAGTCGATCAGATGTTTTCACTCCTTAATCTTTTTTTTTTTTTTTTTTTTTTTTTTTTTTCCAGTCAAACAGTTTCAAACCAAACACCTGATATGAAATAGTTTCAAAGCAGATTCATGGAACATCTCTACATCTGACTGTTGTCATAGAAACCCTGTGATGTGATTTAGTGAGTTTTTCCATTAAATTCTACTAAATGATTTCAGACACTTCTTAAACTTTGGATGACAGTGTTGACTATAATGTTCAGACAGTGAATGTGTGTAACACTGTAACACAAAGGCCTATAGAAGCTGACAGCAGCGTAAAAACCCTGTTTATAAATCTGCTACTAACTGATCATGTTTGTAGTCAGAGCAGATGAGTGATTCCATTAGTGTATTTTTTTTTTTTTTTTTGTATTTCATCTTTTTTAGCTAAATTTGATCGAAACAGCAAAAGTTTAAAAAAACATTCTCACTTGTTGCATTAAAACAACATGAACTGGTTTCATTGTTGTGAAGCTTCATTAGAGGATAACAACAGGACAGAGGGAGCTTTATCAGCTGCTTTTCAAAATAAAACATCAAGAAAACAGAGTCAACAGTTTGGAGACAAACTCAGGAGAAATAAAAAATTTTTCCTTTTGGTTGTCTTTAGGTTGGGGATAATTCTAGTTTTCATAGTCCTCTTTTGGTTATATTTGTATCTTTATTTTTTTTCTGTGTAGTTCCGCCCCACTTCCTTTGTGTTCATACCTTACTGATACCATCTGGTCTCATGTTGCATCCATTTTCCCTCCAGCGAGCTAGGGGATATAACAAACAATGTATTGTACTTAAATATCATGGCTTTTTTATTATTATTATGAGTTAAGTTTGTTTGGGTTTTTTTTTGCTCACACCTTATCAAACAGCTCTAACAACAGTTTTAATTTTAGACACATTTAATCATTTGAAGTAATTTGTTTTTACATACAGTTAAAGTTTTGAACAAACACCTGCAAAATGTTTTAATGCAGGTTGATTGAGAGTTTCTACATCTCACAGTTGTAAGTCTGTTACTAACTAAATATTGTTTGTTTGATGTTGTGAATCTGTTGAAGAAATTAACAAAACAGACTGTACATGTGCTACATACATATACTTAAACGTTTTTGTTTTTGTTTTTACATTTAAACATTTGATACATACATGGCACAAATACTGGTCATATTAGAAGTATGTACCTTTAGAGCAGTTTTTTCAGTCAGATGCTGTTGATATCTGACATGAGTGTTTTATTGCAGGGAGATGAGCTACAGTCAGGAGGATCTGCTGACATGAATTTTGTTTATAGAACAAACAACCACTATTCAGTTATCGTTGTTGAAATTTAATTAAAAATATTTGAGCAGAAAATGTAAGTGTCATCATTTGATGTTTAATTTATTCATATTTTGTATTCACATAAATGTGTGAACTGGCATCTATGAAGAAATCATATATTGTATTATTACTTATCTATACAGACCCACTTGATTAACCTTCCATGAATACTTCATAAGGTAATCAACTGGAATGGTTTTCAAATAACAGGTGTGCCTTCTCAAGAGTTAATTTGTGGAATTTCTTGTCTTCTTAATGAGTCAGTGGAAATCTGAACTTTAGTCCGGTGGTCCAAATTTGAGATTTTGGTCCCACCCACCAATGTCTTTGTGAGACGCAGAAAAGGTGAGCAGATGGTTTCCACATGTGTGGTTCCTACCATGAAGCATGGAGGAGGAGGTGTGATGGTGTGGGGTGCTTTACTGGTGACACAGTTGGTGATTTATTCAAAAGAGTCCAGTCCAGAGGCAAGAATACCTGCAGAAAGTGACAGAAGAGGAGAGAGAGGCAACAACAGAATGACTGAAAAAGAAAAGAATAAAGGTCGCAATGACCCAGTCCAGACCTCAACCTGATTGAAATGCTGTGGTAGAAGCTTAAGAGAGCTGTGCATAAATGAATACCCACAAACCCCAATGAACTGAAGCAACATTGTAAAGAAGAGTTGGACAAAATTCCTCCACAACAATATGAGAGACTGAAAACCAATACTTGAAGTTACTGCTCCTAAAGGTGGTTCTACAAGCTACTGAATCATGGGGTGTACAGTTTTTCATAGGTCTTCTCCATTTTGTTTAAATTTTTGTTAAATAAATAATGACACAGTGGAATCTGTTGTGTGCTGTTTTACACCCAAGGTTAGGTTTAAATAACCGAGGGATTTCAAAGAGGATGTACTTCCTTTTTCACATGACTGTGCTTCATGTATTAAAGCTGTGACCATGACTGTAAAGACCACCGAGCTTTAGGTCATGTCCTCTGTCATTTTGAGGGGAATTTAAGAAAACACAGTCACATGTCTGAATGTGTGAGTTTCATTGTTGTATATGCATCAAGGCTAGTTATTATTACTCAGGATAACAACAGCTGATTTCCTTCACAGAGCAGACATAGAGATGGTACCATCAGATTCAACCTTTCAATCTGTAATTAAGAAGTAAAGAGGAGCAGAACAACAAACAGCTACTACGTTTTGAACGTAGAGGGGAAAAAACTAACCTTTCTAAAATGAATGAAAAGCAACACCATCAAAAATAGTTTGAAACTTTAAACTCTGTAGTAAGTAGGACATATTTTACTTCACTTTATACAGGTCTATCAGAATGATTACCAGTATGAATTGTAAAACATTTATTTACTGTAAACCTGCAGCCCTCACATTTTACATCCTCTTATCTGACGTGTCATAATTTCAAGAGAACAACCTGTTCTGTAAAAGTACACAGAGGATGTGGTTTAGGAAAGCAGATTAACTTTGAAGGGACGACAAGAGGTGTGTTACAGATAGTAACAGTACACTAGTGCTACATGACTGACTGAGAGTTGTATGGATATTCTCATGAAACTGTTGGAGATTGATGAGAATGTTGGTTGAAATAAATCCAGTAAGCACATGTTATTGCCAACAGCAGCAGATCAGAGAGGTATAAAGTTCAGTTTTTTCATACAGAGAGAAAAATTCCCTCTATGTTGATGACTGGGGGAGTGGAGGAAAGTGGCTCTTTCCTTTTTGACACGCGTGCCATTGAATGTGGCATGAACTGTGTAGTCAAACTAGAAATCAGGCTTAGCTTCACAGGAATGACAGTGATTGTCACTGACATGGATTCAATGTCAACAACATCAATTAAGCTCAACTTATAAACAGTAAAGATGTTTCTGAAAACATCAAACTGCAGCTGTTTCCTCAACCTGCTCTCATAGCACACTGTTAAATAGTCACGATTTGTGCACATGGATATGGATTTACCTTTTTTTTTTTCAAACTCATGTACATACAAAGAAAGTTTTTACAGTTTGTAGGAAAAAAAGTCTGTGAACAACAAGCTCTTTATATGTCACCCTAAGAAGAGAGATGATTTGCTCTCTTTAGTTACATGACCTGTCAGTTCAATTTGACCCTGCATTTTCTCAAAACTGTTTGCACTCAAATGTCCTGCACTTCAGTTATGGTCCATTACCTCATGCTCAGATTACTTCTATGCACTTGTGAATCTTCTGAGCCCTGTACTAAAAAGCAAAATATGAGTTTAGCGAGGTAACTTCAGGTTTAACTCGTTTTAACTGCGTTTTCATTCTTACAATTGTTGCTTACTTCTTATCACGGTGCATTGCCATGGTAACTGATAATGATTGGCTAACCTGCTCTGGAGCAGAGGTCTGTACTACAAAGCAAGTTCAACATACCTAGGATATCTCTTAGTTATCTGGCTTCACTAAACCACACCCAACAACCACAGTCTCACTAAGCAGTCATACGAAAACAGTATTGTCAGAACCATGAGTAAAGTAGCTACCTAAAATGATATGAGAAGTAACACTGAGAGTTGCAGCTTAATTTGGCTATTGACATCCAAAAATGACATTTAACAAGGTGAAATGTGAACAATATGATCACATGACTAGAATAGAAACAGTAGAAATAATCATCAGTGATCAAAGTCAGGCTGAGGATTTATTGTAAATAAGTCCATCAAGTGTTTGTGCTCCTTAGTGTGATGGTGGTTTATTGTGAGTTAGTGTGAATATGTGATGCAGATAAACAGTGACAGTAATGTCAGAGTGTTTCTGCTGCCAAAGCAGAGAGGAGAGGAGAGAGTTCATGTCTGAGCTCCATCTGACTGAAATGTTCATTTAGAATCAGCAGAAATCTTCAACAGTGTGAAGAGAAAAGCATCTTTGTTCCATCAACATGAAAATCTAATAGTCAGTCTGTGATAATTTAGTAACCATCGAGTCAAACTGGAAATCAGGTTTGGTTCCACAGAAATGACAGTGGCATTGTTTCCAAATAAACTTCATCACTCAAGCTCAACTTGATGACAAACCATAAAGATGTTTCAGAAAACATCAAAACTGCAGCTGTTTCCTCAACCCACTCTCACAACAGCTTGTGAAATAGTCACAAAATCTAATGTGCAGATGCATGTACATGTACATATGTATGTATGTTTATTGATTGGTTAGTTAAATACATAGCTTTTCAATTGAAAACTCAAACGTGTGCTGAGAATGCAGCAATGTACAGTATCTTGTATCTGATCAGCTTAAAAGGTCACATGACCTTCACTGGCTAAACATGGCTGCCTGAATCAAATCCAAGTCCAAGACTATGCTGCCTACAGAGAGACTTCTGGGATTTAGCTCTTAGTTCTTACTTCAAGGTCTCCCACTTCTGTGAAGTTTTAGTGTCATAAATAAAACAGTCTTGTCTGATATTCTGTCATTTCCAAAGGTGTAAGCAGCTTGATGTCTGATTTGTGTTTACCTGAACTTAGACTTAGTCAACAAAAGTTTTTGCACATTACCAAATTTCAGTTTGGTATATGAGGCTTTCCTGAGACAAGGCTACACTAAAGGCTGTTTCCCGCTCCTATCACATTACAAACCTTTACTAAATGTAAAGAACTGTACACATGAATTTATCATTCTAAAATTACAAGAAACACTATGACAGTAGCATAAAGAATGATTGATCAGCATCAAGTGTTGATCCTAAAACTGTTAATATTTGAACTTTTATTGGACTCATTTGAGGTGGTCCTGTTTTGGTGTAATAAAAATAAAATTAATAAAAAGAAACTCTACCTTTCCCCAGGTACCAAGTCTTCAGAGACAAGTGGCCCAGATTTTTTAGTCCTTAATCTTTCAGGTGAAAGAAATACAACAGGTGCTGAAAGCAGAGATGACTGCTGATTTGTTTGGCTGATTAAACCTGTTGGTTCAGTTGTCTGTGCAGTACATTTTACAGACAAAACAGTCGTTTGAAAATGTGAGTTTCAGTGTTCATCCCTACATGCACTCAGGTCAGTAACAGTCCGTTTCCTTCACTGAATGCAGCAGACAATGAACCAAAAACAGATTCACTAAGCTAAATTTAAAAGTATCACTATCAAAAGCAGTTTGAAACCTTAAACTCAGTAGCAAGTAGAACATATTCTATGACAACCTTTCACTTTATTTTTTATGTATTCATTTATTTACATCCTCATTCTTACCTGATGTGTCGTAATTTCAAGCAAACAACCTGCTCTGTTAAAACACAGGAAGAATGTGGTTTTGGAAAGCAAATGAACTTTGAAGAGACAACAAAGAGGAGTGTCACAGATCATCTGATGATATGAAAATCACTGGGATTCCTGAGGCACTGTGTCCTGGTTCTATCTGTTTCTACTGTGACAGTCTAAAGTCAGCTGCAGACTAAAATCTGTGGAGCAAGCTGTGATGAATTAATCTAGAATATGAAAGAAAGTTTCCCAGTGATGCTCTGCAGATGGTGTATGATTTCACAGTTCTCAAAAACTCAACATGGTCAGTTCACCTGCACATTTAACCTGGGAGGAGTAGCTCAGAGAGGGCAAGAAAGTAGAAGGTGCATTCTGGAGTGATGGGTCAACCAAAATCTGAAAGTCTTTTTTTGATCTTGAGTCTAAATGGTATCACCAAGAGTCTTGAGGAAAGACTTTAGTGCAGAGTGGGGGGCTACTGTGAAAGCCAGATTCTGCGGCAACACATCATCAGTCAGTCTGGTCGTCAGTGTAAAGTCCTGTGTCTTTTTAGGGCTCAAGAAGTAATTGTGAAGGGAGATAAGATGTTCAGAAGAAACAATATCTGTCCAAGGTTTGATGAGTCCAAGCATAATGTAGCAAGTACAACTAGAGAGAGGTGTAAGGATGTTTGCATCAAACTGGTGGAGACTGATGAGAATGTTGGTTGGAATGAATCCAGAGAAAAAATCCCGTCTATGTGGATGAATGGGGAGTGGAGGAAGTTGGCTCGGTCCTTGTTGACATGCCCGACACTCAACGTGGTATGAACCATCGAGTCAAACTGGAAATCAGGTTTGGTTCCACAGAAATGACAGTGGCATTGTTTCCAAATAAACTGCATCAATCAAGCTCAACTTGATACTTCTACATCTGACTCGTCAGTCAGACAATCCTGTGATGTGCTACATTCACTGATGTTTTCCATTAAGGTCAACTAAATAATTTCAGATACTTGTTAAACTTGGTAACAATGTGGAAGTGTTGACTTCCAAACTGTTCATACAGTGAATGTGTGTAATAACACAAAGGCCTTTTGGAGCTGAACTTTCTCTGCATAGTGTAGAGGATCTTCCCTCTGAAACCTGCTGTCATTGTAAGGTTTTTCATTTATATATAAAGGTCCTGTTCATAAATCTGTTACTATCTGATCATATTTGTTTGATGCTGTCCAGTTACACTGTGGATTTATTGAAGTTAACAGAATAGACTGAATGTAGGATACAGAAATTATCTTAAGATTTCTGATTTTAGATAAAACATGTGACATGATGCAAAAAAGTAAAAAATAGTCAAAGTTATCAGGACTCCCTTAATTGAAATAAGAGAAGATTTCATTTGTCATGCTTATTTGTTAATAACTTGTTTCTGAGGCCTCACATCCTGTAACTGTTATTTATGCTGAAGAATATGAGTTTTTATGTTGTGTAGCTGAGGTGACTTTCTCTCAGTTAAATCTGGTTCTGTGGTGACACCTAGTGGCAGCTGCAGGACACTACACCATCAGTAAATACAGACTCACATTTGGTGAAAATCATTCTGAAAAACCAGGTGCATTCTGGTTAGCTCACAGACAAGCAAATACACAGCGTGTTTGGGTAGTTCAGGGAGCCTGGGAGAGCTGAGTGTTGCTAGGAAACACACAAAACTTCAGCTGCTTAAAATGATGAACAAGGTTATAGTTATAGTTATAGTTTTATTATTTTTCATTAGTTTTTATTTTTTACTTTTGACTTTGATTTTATCTTCAGTTTATACTTAATATGTTTCTAAAGCAGATTTGCTGATTTAGTTTAATATTTATTTATTCAGCATTTATCTGATTAATTGGATTTTTCTCTTTGAGTAAGGCTCTACATATTATATCACCTTCCACTGCAAAGTGCACGCTCTCATCTGTGACACCGTCGTATTCAAAGTAATCTAAAATGGGACCCTACTGCTTCCTTCCGGGTTTTACCACCGCTATGACGGCAGCTGTTAATGGACTGGCAGCCTGTCCTGAACCATGAGCTGCTGACAGCAGAAAACAATTTTAAAAATCTAATTTAAGACGTATTGTCGTTGAAACAGTTTACTATCTCAGTTCTACAGATTTTTTTTCTCATTACCAGTTTATGTTTACTTTTGTTTTTGGTAGAACTTGATTGTTGATGGAAGATTCTAAAATTTAATGATTTTGATTTTGTGAACAATAAAGAAAAAAGAAAGATTCCACTGTAAAGTGATCACCTTTTTCTGAAGAGGCTACACTACTGACTGTTTCCTGTTCCAATTATATTTCAAACTTTTATTAAATGTTAAAAACTGCACTCTTGAATTCATGTTTCACAGTTAATTCTCTTATTAAAATGACAATAGACAGCAGCATAAATACTGATGAAGGGGCACTGAGTGTTGATCTTGAAACTGCCAAGATTTGAACTTTTCTTAGATTCATCTGAAATAGCCCTGACTACAGCTCTGTTTTGGTGTAATAATCATCATATATTAACAAGAAGCACCACCTTTTCCTACCATGATGATAACGGTCAAAGTCTTTAGAAACAAGTCGATCAGATGTTTTCACTCCTTAATCTTTTTTTTTTTTTTTTTTTTTTTTTTTTTTTCCAGTCAAACAGTTTCAAACCAAACACCTGATATGAAATAGTTTCAAAGCAGATTCATGGAACATCTCTACATCTGACTGTTGTCATAGAAACCCTGTGATGTGATTTAGTGAGTTTTTCCATTAAATTCTACTAAATGATTTCAGACACTTCTTAAACTTTGGATGACAGTGTTGACTATAATGTTCAGACAGTGAATGTGTGTAACACTGTAACACAAAGGCCTATAGAAGCTGACAGCAGCGTAAAAACCCTGTTTATAAATCTGCTACTAACTGATCATGTTTGTAGTCAGAGCAGATGAGTGATTCCATTAGTGTATTTTTTTTTTTTTTTTGTATTTCATCTTTTTTAGCTAAATTTGATCGAAACAGCAAAAGTTTAAAAAAACATTCTCACTTGTTGCATTAAAACAACATGAACTGGTTTCATTGTTGTGAAGCTTCATTAGAGGATAACAACAGGACAGAGGGAGCTTTATCAGCTGCTTTTCAAAATAAAACATCAAGAAAACAGAGTCAACAGTTTGGAGACAAACTCAGGAGAAATAAAAAATAAAATTCCTTAGAAGATGTCACAGGTAACAGAGACCTGGGTGGTTCAACTTAAAATATCAGGCATGAAATCTGTGCTCTACTGACTCTTAGATTTTTACAAATATATGTGGTCTTTTTCATTTTGTATCTAAATGTTTTTACCAATTTGTTGTATTAGTGGCTAAAACTGTCATTATGGGATTTGAAAGTTGTTGTATATAAAATGAAAATGTTTTTCTTAAGTAACTCACTCATCATTCATCACATTTTGTCTTATTTTTCATCATCACACAAAGTAAAACATATCCTCATTCTCTCAATATATTTTAGATTCATTCTGACGTTTGTTTTAAATCTAAGAAAATGACTGTGACTCTTTCTGATACAGATTTTTCATGTGCTCCACTGAGGTTTTTATGATTTACCACTAACAATGTTTAGAAGAACCTGAATGAGAAACAGTGAAAATGTCTGACACAGGTTCACAAACTCAGGAGGATTTTTTCCTGTTTTTCCAAAGACCACTGAAAAAAACTCCACAAATATTCTCATTTCATCAATTTCATTGATGAAAAATCTCTTCTGAACAAATGATGTTGTGATAAACTCAAACACAGAAAAAGTTTTTATTCAGTTGTCTCAGGATTTAAACTGAAGGTTTTTGTGCCAATGTTTTTCTTTATTTCTCTTTTTTTTGTAGTTTGTTGGTCGTCTGCGTTTTTCAAATGGACCTTTAGTCTCACAATAATGACGAACTGAACTGTTTGTTTTAAATAATAAAAATGAATATTTGTTGTTTTTATTTCTAAAACCTTCATTCATGTTTCTCCATGTGCTCATTAACTGTAATTGTACAGACGTTTGATCAGCAGCAGGTCTGATGTTTAATTTACAGAGAAGCAATGTGATAGATCTCCATCCTGATCAGTGATCAGTGATCAGTGTGTTTCCAGGTGTGTGGTGTTTGTACCTGTAGTGTTGCAGAGTGTCCAGCAGGGGGCAGAGCAGCACCGTGGAAACACCAGCCACTTGTTTTAAACCACAGAGACAGAAAAGTGAAAACAGAGTGAACGACCTTCATCAGTCACATTCACAGTTCTGTCTTTATGTTTCAGCTGTTTGACTCTGTAAGGTTGACTCTGTTTACACTGTAAAAAATTACCTGATCTCCTGATTGATCCAAACCAACATCAGCTGGTGACGAGGTGACTTCAACATCTGGAAACCAAACAGATGTGCAGTCAGTTTCTGAACAGCAGGTTGACGTTACAACACAGTAACACAAAACAGACAGAACCAGTGGATGGTTCAGAGTCATCACTGAGACTGACCACAGTTATTTTAACCATGAGGCTTCACAGCTTGTTGCTCCTCAACAAGTAAAACACGACTGTGGATTCTGGTTTGAATCGTCTCAAACTGTACGGATCGATCGAACTGGTCTCTCTGAACCACACCACTGACAGCTCAGTAAAGTCTCCATCTATCTCTTCTTTACTGCTCATCTATTGCTGCTTTATCTCTGAATGATCTGTTTCATGGGGTTTAAGTCAAACACAGTCCTGAACACAGAGGCCACCTCAGACAACACATGTACCACTAACACAAACCCACAGTGAGTAACAGCAGCAGAGAGCGAAACCATTCAACGAACTGACTGAAAATAAAACTCAACGATTCACATGGATTCAGAACCGTGTTAGTTTTGTTTGTGTTTAGATCAGCTGGTGAACACAGCTGAGGTTATCCAGGCCTGTAGGGGGAGCTGTGGAGCAGTTTCAGCTGTCAGACCGGGGTCCTGCCAGTGTTCATCCAGAAACCTTCCTGTCCATTAAAACACTGGTTCAGGCTGTAGATCAACAAGACATGTGACATGTTTGTTTCACAGTGACAGAGAAACTAAACGATCTTTGTTAATGTGCAGACCTGAATCAGCAGGAAGCTCCAATGGGCTGCAGTCGAATAGTGAAATAAATCTCCTTTTCTAAACACTTCTCCTCGACCTCGATGGAAAACACTGAGGTGAAGGAGAACTGGACTCAGGAAAAAGACTTTTTATTTTAAACCAACTCTACAAGATGAAGACCTGTACAGAGACAAACTGCTGTAGCTCCAGTTCAGTCAGGTTTAACCATCAGTTACTGACAGGAAACAACAACACTAACAAACAGGACTAACATGAGGGATAATATAGAGAAACATGAGCCATTAAATTCATGATTTAGTGAAACCACATCTCTTCGTATAATATTCAGTTGTGATTAAATGAACCGTTCATCGTGACGACTCCTGACTGGATCTGACAGAAGAAATCTGGAGCTCAGCCAATCAGGAAAACAGGAGCTCTGTTGTTTCTACATGTTTGTGGATCTGCTGCTGCAGCAAGGAATCATGGGACGTCATTCTCTCCTTTGGTAAAGGAAGCTCCAGTGTCTCCTCTGCTGAAGGAGACAAGAGAGGAGGCAGTGAAGCTCCTGCACATGTAGAGACCTGGACCATTTGTTCTTCCTGTGAGGAGCTGGTAGAGACAGGAAGTCAGGACCTCCAGGATCTGACCTTATCAGCCACCGTAGATGATTTAACGCTCTGCTACTGGTGGAGAATCTGAATCTAAAGATGTTTCGGTCTGAAAAATACCTGACGGATGTTCACGCGCTCATTAATCTTTTACCTTATTTATTTACTCTCAGTTCTCTAAGATAATTCTATATTTATCATTATATAATTCTAATATACTTTCAGATCAGCTGTGGTGTGTTCTTTGAAATGTAGTTTACAGTTTTTCTATGGCGTTAAATGTGAGCAAGCAAACAAACAAATAAAGGGGCGGTCTGTAAATACAGTTTGTGTGGGGGGGTGTCAGTGATGTCAGTGATGATGTCACAGCTGTCGGTGATGATGTCACCAGGCGCTGTCCGTCAGCATTAACACAAACTCCTCTCTGAGCTCTTTTTTAATTTCATCCAGAAATGAAAAAAAAAAACCCTTTTTCCTCTTTTTCATTTTCTGATTTCTCAAAGTGGCAAATTAACTTTGGCTTTGATCCCGAGGACTGAAAATCACCCCCCACCTCTTCTCCTCACCCTCCTCCCCCGTCATCAGAGAGAGACGAGGGGGAGACAGTTTATTAACCAGGAGCTGGGTGAGTGATGTTTTCACAGGGAGCTGCAGTCAGACTGTTTCTGTCCTGACGACCTGATTCACACCTGGATGGAAGTATGTGGACAGTCCAGTCCTGGTCTGGGTCTCTTAGTTCCACTGCAGAAAAATCTCCAGCAAGACCACTTCAGTGGTATTCGACGAGTCTGAGCTAAAACGTCCAGAAGACAAAAAGGTCAGACAAGTCAAAACTCCCACGAGACCAGGACGAGTTACGAGAACGAACGAGTCCAACGAGCACAAAACATCCACGAGACCGAGTCCAGTCAGGGTCAAGACAACCTGAGGGTTCAGTCAGATCTCAACTGAAACCACCTGTCTGACTCTGATGGATTCAGGTCTTTGTGTCGTTGTTCACAGCTGGTTTGAAAAGATCAGGGTCTTTCTGAGAAACCCACAGCTGGCCTGATGTGTTCGCACAAACAGAGAAAAGAGACAGAAAGTGATGAGTGGTTTGGTGGGGGAGAGATGGGGAGGAGGGAGAGAGGAGGGGAGGAGGGGGGGTCTGTCTCTAAAATGAGCTTTCATGGTTTTTAATGAAGCTCGGAGGACTTAATCAAAGCCCTCTCTGAGCCCCATGAGTGTCAGACTCTCTGTCCAACACTTCATTATTGCAGAGCGACAGTTTGAGGCTGGGTCACACATCCACTCCTTTTTTCTTTTTGATGGAAATCATCGACTCGTTCTGGTTTATTCTGGGGGAAGAAGAGGAGCTGCTGCTGCTGTTAACACTCGACCCTCTGATAGTGAACAGACGACTGTAGGAAGCAGAGCTCACGGTTTCAGGTGTCTGATCACACCTGTTGTTAAACCAGAGATGAAAGCAGCTGAAACACGTGAAAACAAATGAAGTGTCATGTAAAGTGAAATTCAAGTTGAAATGTGAGCTCTGAAAAGTCCATCTTTGCATTCTGGAACGTTCTTCCATCATTTGATCGCAGAAGATTTAACATCGACATTCTGAATAATTTATATTCATTTCACTTCTCACCAACGACTTATTGGTTGAAAACTGTGACTGTGTCACCAATCAGATTCTTATAAACGGCTCCCAGTATAATTACTCGTGTACGGTAATGTGGTCTCAAATCAAACATGGCGTCAAAATCTCCTCCTGCTGCTCCACTCACTTCACTTAACAATGAACTTTTACTTTCCTGTGTTTCCTCCTGCTTCATGTGTCGTGTAAACTCAGACACCATCAGCTCCGTCCTCCTCCATCGGCCATCATCACCCTCACCAGCTGCTGATTCAAACTGAAGACACAGAAATAAAGAAACAGTGTTTGTCTTATGAGTCCTGATATTTGAATATGACATGTACAGTTAGCAAAGTGATATTTTTACACAAAGGTCAGATTTAAACTTGACCGGTCACAGTGAGTCCATCAGAGGAGGCGAATGTACGACTGAGAGAAGAAACTGACTTTAAATTTTTTAATGAACAACCTGTAAACCTTTCTGTTAATAATGTGATTTAAACACTGGATCTTAATTTCATTTACTTTTATATTTTTATCCTCAAAACGTGTCAAACTTGTGACACCAGAGGAGCTCTGCACAAACAGAATAATCCCTGAGTCAGGTCTAGTGTCAGCTGTCCGGCAGATTGACGGAGGGTCAGACTCGTCGTTGGAGGATGGAGAGGTCGAACTCTCTGCTGACCTGAGATCAGCAGTCTGCGGGTCCCACATGAGGCCGCAGGAAGTGACCTCAGCGACTGGCCCCTGTCCACTCTGCTGTCCAGGCTGGGCTGAAGGGCCATATGGCTAAACCTCCGTCCCCAGAGTCCTGTTCCATCATCCATCCATCCATCCATCAGCTCTCCTCCATATTCACCAGCCTGCACAGGAGGCCAGCAGACTCATCTCAGATTTATGAGCCCCCCCCCCAGCCCCTCCTCCTGAACTGGAACATCCCCCCCGGCTGCGACATGGACGGCATGTTTGTCTGTTTGGTTTATTGTGCCAGGTTCCTCAATTAGTCCAAAGATCCCTGATGGTCTCGAGGCCTAGGAGGAAGGCTGCCGGGATAGTCGGTCCTGCTGCTTTGCTTCTCACTCTGCCGCCTCATTATCATCTCATCCTGATTCCAAGTCCACGTCCTAACACCGTCACCCTGTCCAACACGTCCGATAACACGCGACCCACACAGATACTCTGCCCTGTAGACGGGTCTCAGTTTGGTTTTTATCGTCTCTGCTCGTCTGTTTTGTCTCTAAAAGTCTTCAGTCCTGAGTTTGACCTTTGAACCGACCGTAAACGAAGCCCTGTGTTAATGACCATGAGGTGTTCTCTCTGATGAAGGTTTTTTTTTATTCCTTGACGGCCAGATAATCAACCTGCGGCTCGGATCAGTCTGATAATCCCACGGAGGAAAATCTTTAATTTGTCCTCGCAGGCGCCCAAATTTTCCACTAAGTGTTTTTTAATCTGAGACGTGAACAGATGTTGGTCTGCTGTAAATCACTGCTGCTGTTCAGGAGCACTTTAGATCAGACAGAAAACAGTCAGCTCACGGTGACACACAGACCCACTTCAAGGCAAATGAACTCGTTTATACAACACGTCGTCCACCGGGAATCAACCAGAGCCTCAGCCTACCTCAAATACAAATCAACTTATTCCACTTATTCTATAAAAAAGACACAATGGAAAGTGAAATATTCTTCCTGCACCGGCTGATTACTTCCACCTGTTTTCAGACAAAGACCAAAGTGACTCGACAAGATGAAGCAGCAGCTGAATCAGGACAAAACCTAAAGAGAATTTTTATTTTAATTTCACTTCCATATGTTTATGTTTTACAACCAACATGTTAGGATGAGTCCTGATTATAGAAATATTCCTCTCAGTTTTAGGTAAACTGGAAATTTAAGAATAGTGGCACCTCACTCACAGGTTACTTTTAAAGCTGCTATTTGTATGTTTTTGCTATCGCTACATAGCTAATGTTAGCATTAACAGTTCAAACTTTATTTGTTCACTCACCAATAGCTGTCTCCAGCTGTGGGGAGCAGCGCAGATGTTAACACTTTTCCTTTTCCTCTACTGAAGTTAGCATGCTAACCAGCTAGCCCTAGCTAGCGTCTAGGCTGTCGTCAGAGAGGATGAGGAAGTAGTTATGATCAGAGGAGACGTGTTCTAACACAATGATGGCTGAAGCTTTTGGTGAGGAAACCGCTGCTAATGCTAATGTTAGCTAGGTAGCAATAGCAAAAACTTACTTACAGCTTCTTTAAAACAATACAGAGCCCTCAAACTGGGACGTTACATTTCAGGTTTGCTGCGGCTGATGTTTCATTTTCCTTAACTCAGACCTGTTGTCCTCATTAGCTAAAACTTTTTGTGCAATCTAGTTTCAACAAAATGACAATGAACTCAACAGTGTAAAAACAAGATGGTGTCAATCTCCTACAGCTGAGATCAAAGTCTCAGAGGAACAAAACCTGATCAGAGTTTCTGGTTGAAACATGTTGTTTTCTGCTCAGTAATATTAGTTGTTTGATATGACAATAAACCTGACAATACAACAAAGTATTTTGTTAGGCAGTAAAATAAACCCATTGTCTTAATATGCAGACTTAATTTTTCTCCAAAACTTCTTCCTGTTCAAAGACATGGTTTAGTTTTTATACTGATCCCAAACAACAGGAGAAAATAAACCTACAGACAAAATCAGATTTGGAGGTGTGAATAAAATGTCCAGACAGATGTTTTGACAGTTTTACATTAACTGTATGTCAGAGAGGTGAAGGAGTAAATCTAAACTCAAGAGAAGTGAGGCCTGATTTTCAGAAATTCAGTTTGAACCAGATCATTAGAAGCAACAGTGGAGGATTCCTTCACTGCTGATAGTGACTGAGCTGTGGACTGACTGAGATTAGATGAGGCCTCCTCCTCTTCCTCTCTAAAGCCACGTTAGAGAGGTGGAGGACTCCCCAGTTTACCTCCTATCCCCACATTCCTCCGAGCCTCACCTCCAGCAGCAGAAGGTCAGGGGCCCGGCGCTCCCTCCCCGAACGTGACGCTCCATCTGTGCCCAACTGCCGGCGTTTGGCACCGGGCTCGGGCATCTGCCACCTGTGCCGGCTGCCAGCTCGCCGTACACGCAGACATCTGCTGCATTCGTGCTCGAGGGGCGCGCTCAGTCAGCGCAACAACAGACAGACGGCCAAACAATGTCCTGAACGCCTCTCTGACAACCTGCCGCCCCAGTTAGACTCCAGGCCGTCAGGGGTGGAGGCTGCTTCACCTGCAGAGGAGACGCTGGTTAAACAGGATTCAACAGATGAACTCAGCTCCAGGTTTGGGTCTGGTCCTGGTCCTGGGTGGGGTTTTTTCTCTGTTGTAGGTATGAAAAGCCAAATTTAGCCTAAATGACTGGAAATAAGGCAGTTTGACCAAATGCTGTCCTCTGTGTTTCTGCTGAGGATTTAGATTAAACCCATGTTTACACTGGGCCCCCACTGGAACCAGTTTGTTTTACAGCCCCCACACTCTGCAACTACACTGTAATTATAGCAACAAGATTACAGCCACAAACCCTGGACTGACACTACACTACAACAGCTTTCTAACACGTCTTCTGTTGAGGTTTCAGCCTCAGCTGGACCTTTTCAATCAAAGCTTGAAATAAAATGGACGTTGAGTTTGTTGAATTAAAACCTCGCCACAGTGAATGTTGTAAACATGAGGACAGGACAGGATGTAAAAGATCAACTGGGTTCTAACATCAGCAAATTCAGCTGCTGTTCTCCAGAATTCAGACAAACACTACATCTCCCAACACCACAGACTCTGAACTGTAACATTCAGTATTTTTGAATATTAAAAAAACAAAATACTGATAAATATTGATCTCTTAAATTTAAATATTACATGCTCAAAGTTCAGTAATACACTTGATTTGTTTTAGTGCTGGGTGGAGCTTCTTGAGTTATTTTGTGAGGTCACAGTGACCTTAACCTTTGACCTTTGACCACAAATTCTGAAGAGTTCATCTTTGACAGAAATTCCCTCAAAGTGTTACTGACACAAACAGAAAACAAGTCATTTTCTTACACTTTTTTATCATATGGATTTGCTTTTGTTTGTTATTTTTCTGTTTAACAGTTTCATGTTTATTAATTTTATTTTTAAGATTTTTATTTTTAACATTATGGGATCATCAGTGCCTAGAAATTTAAAAATCAAAGTGGTGATATTAGTAACCACTGAGCCCGAAATCTCCTAAAAACAAAATATGAACATGATCAGATGCTGAAAACAGATCTACAAAGAAAATCTACATCTTTGGTTTCAGAGGGTTTGAAACTGTGGAAAAAAGGAGGTTGATGGAGGGAGGGCGGGGTGACGCCTCGTTCTTCAGACGATTAAATCCACTCCTGAGAGCAGCCAGAGGAAAACAAGAGGGTAAAGTCAGAACGAGTGGAAACAGAGAATCAGAACCTTAAAGTTGCTTCTGTGGAGAAGAAAAAGGCGGGAAAGTGTGGCCGGTATGTAACACAGGGAGGACCGAGTCTGGATCCAAAGAGTTCGATCGGTGCTAAATCTCAGGAGTGAAATATTTAATCTGCTCTGTATCTCTGGCACAAAGGACATGATTCATTCATCAGTTTTGCCGTTGGTGGTGGACATATTGTCGATGCCCCTCAGCCCCTCACTGTGGACAGATGGTGAGGACACTGTCATTAATTTAAAACAGGCAAAAATGTTAAAGACTCTGAATGTGCTGAATCACTGCTGCTGCAACAACCACCTCTTCAAATCTGCTTTAAAAACACTGATACAGAGACAGAACTGACTGAGAATGATGGTCTGCTATGTGCAGTTTAACTGAACATAGACTCGACAAGACTTACTCGAGCAGCTGAAGTGGTAACAGTAAGATGAAAGCAGTTGATGTGGAGTGAGTGAAGGTGCCATGTTATATTGTAATCAATCAATCAATCAACTTTTAAAAATCCTGTTTTCAAAGTGTCACCTGACGTGTGAAAGATGAAAAGAAGAAAAGCAGCTAAAATTACAGAAATAAAAGAGCTTAAACCATGAGGTGAAGAGTTGTAGTGAAAGCAGTTTAACGATAAAATGAAATGTTTAACGATAAAACTTTTTATTTGATGTGTGAGCAGTTAAAGCAGTAAAAACTACAGCGCCTGCAAAGGGACATGAAGAGGAAGAAATCTGAAGGTTGAATAAAAAAGATCTCAGAGAAATGTTCATAAAACTTTAGATTTTTCTGTCCGTTTGGGAATTGGCTAAAAAGAGGAATCATGGAGGAGGATGTGCTTCATTTCCTGTGGTCCAGAGAAATCCCAGAACACTTCATGCACATGTGAAGAGACAAGGTGGACCGGAAATTATGGAAAAAAATCTCATCTGGTTGAAAAAAAATGTACTTTTTGAGATATCGAGAAAGTTTCACACAAACTAGCAAAACTATGTCTACTCTGTCAGGTGTAACCGTAGAGACAGTGACGAGTTTAAAACTAAAACTATAACATATCAGTGTGGACGAAGCCTTAGATAAACTGCAGTTTGAACAGCGTGTTCAGCTGAACCTCAGACTTCAGACTGAAACTTTCCAGCCTCTGTAAACCTTTTAAAAACCAACAGACCGGTCCCGAAGTGCTGTGAAACCAGCGTCATTAAGGCTCCATCAGAGACCGGGGCAGCCGAGCTCTGGGACAGTTTTTAGGGAACTGGACTCTGATCCTCAGAGGACCGAGCCGACATTAGTCAGCATTAGTGACAGCGGTGATTTATGGTCTGCGACGACAACAGGCCATTAAAACTCCCTGCTGAGCCGCCATCACAACAAACACAAACAAACACACCGACACTCGACACCCAGGAACACAAAGAGCTCCAGCACCCCCACCCACCACTCTGAAAACACCAGGGTGATTACAAGTTTCACAGTGAAGTGACAACTCCGTCAACTCCACACTGAAAACAACGTTTACATGAACCAAGCTACGAATTATTGGTTCGTTCTAATTCATGATGATACTTTGATTAACATAAAGAAACACATAGAACTAAACCTTCAGACTGAACATATATCACCTTACTTGACAAGAGTGCTGTACTTTACAAAAATATTTTCACTGCTGTTCATCATACATAAATGAAAACAGAGTGAATGATACTTTTCACCGAAAAATACAGAGGAAATATTTTTTTCAGCCCCGAGTTCAAACAAAAAATCTCACTAAACTACAATGAGTCCGAAAACTTTTTCATCGTTCTAACAACAGTGGAGAACACAACCTTTTTTTACTGTAGTGCAAACGATCATAGACGTTAGAACGATGTTTTTATTTTATGTTTCTACTGCTGGTTCCCTCTCAACACACGTCAGTGATTGGTCGAACACACGAGTCAATGCAGCATCGGTAACCACCATTTTTAAAACCCCGTGTAAAACATGTAAACAACAGCTTATAACCAAACATGGACAAACTGACCAACAGTCCATGTCAACCCACAAAACCAAGTCAGGCTCCAGGATCTTTTTGTTTGGCTGCTCATTTCCTAAACATGGCCGATACCAGATTCCAGAGTGAACTGGTCCTGAACGGACCCAAACAGTCATAAACATGGAGGCCACTGAGGTTGAAGTTGATGTGACGACAAACTCGTGAGCTACATATTAAATCTGGCTTTTTGTGGAGCGATGGCTTCTCCCTCTGGACGGAGTTGAGTGTAGATGTGGAGTCAGAGCAAGGAGAGGTCAGATCAGATCATGGCTGTTTTTGACTACATTTGTCAGAGCCTCTACAGGACTCTGGCGACCCATTTGTCTTTCAGTGTGATACATGGATCATTCCCATTTACTCGTCTTCCACGGATCCTTCAACTCTGCACCGTACGTCTTCACCAACAACATACAATATTGTTTATTCGTTCACTGAAAACATGTTGTGTTTATTATTCCCGGTCCCGCCCACTTCCGCTGACTTTTATTTCCATCCCAGTCACATGATGAGTAGTGAAACTGATTTCCATCCTGTGGGAATTCCACAGGAATCACATGACCCACAGGATTCCTGAGGAAATGTCAGCCTCCGACGGGCACTGACTGCCATCAGGGCCGTGTTACCACTCGTCATCTACAGCGACAAACAAGTCGCATGAATTCTGATACAACTGTTCAACCTGCGCAACACATTTCTGTCCACAAACTGTCAAAGACCTGAATTATTTGACTGTTTGTGGTGAATCAGCTGCAGTTTGTTTCTGTGTGAGATCTGAAACTGTTTCACTGACACACTGCTGAACATCTAATCCCATTACAAACACACTGAGACACTGCAGGCTGCTACAACCACCCCCTCCACCCCTCCACCCCTCCTCGTCAAGGCAAATATTAGCAGAAAGCAAATAATCCTGCAGGTTGTGATTAAGATTTTAAATGGATCCCAATTGTGTGCTTTTTGGTTAATGAATAACAAAGTCTTGGAGGACGGCGCCTGTAATTTATTAAACATGAAAAGCTCCTTGATGAAATATAGAAACTGGATGTGTTTTTGCATTTCAAACGATTTGCATGGCCAGCTCGCTCACATGCTAATGAGGACGGAGTTTCAAAGAGTTATAAAAAGAAACGAGTCAGTGAGCGAATTCCCCAGTTTGACAGAAAAAAAGGTGTCAGAGAGTCAGATAATAACCTACAAACAGCAGGAGGACAATACACAGCAGTTATTTATCTGCAAGTCTGATTATCTGAGAAATTTAAACTCATCGTCTGCAGCACAAACAGGAGAACGAGCTGTTAGTTATTGATCCATGGTGAGTGTTGGGTCATCAGGACCACTCTCTGAAGGTGGTGTCGTATTTTCATCAAGAACGTAAATGTTACAGTGAAAAAGAATCGTCTTTTTTTTTTTTTTTTTTTTAAAGGAGATCGATTTTTCCAACCTTTCACACCGTGAATAAAGACATCAAGACTCAGTCGGGATCCTCCACAAATACCCAGTGGGATTTTGTTCATAGTGTTTTGGATTATTCCAGAAAATAAACAGTGAGCAGCTAAAGTTTCTGATCCTTCAGGTTTAGTTGATCAGATCATCTTCACAGATGAACACCACTGTTCTGATGTTTGAAGCCTAAATCCAACCTCCAGAAGTAAGAAGCTAATGTTAGGCTATAAACCAACTACACCACGGTCACATGACGTCAACGTCTCCACCTCTGAGCTGTTGTTCCTCTTCTGCAACTAAACAAACAAACTGAAATCAACTGATTTTGTCTTTTAAAAGCTGATGCACTGGAATCAAACACAATTTAACTCCTTAAAGCTCTTCAAACATTCATTTTTGTCTCATTAATTTGCTGATTTAAATGTTCTTACCTACAGACCAGCTGTGCATCCGAGGCCTCAGTCGTCCTGGTTAGACTTTAAATCTGTGTTTGAGAAAAGATGTGAGGACAGAAACAACAGGACAGATCAGACAGACAGTGAAACATTCATCTGTTCTCCATCAGAAACATTGACTGTGTCGTTGAAGGTTAAAAGTTCAGAGTTTGTGAACGTACAGTCGTAACATCACAGCGTCACATGACCTGCAGAAATAAAAACTGGAGCTGGTGGATCTCCCTCTCGCCTCGTGGCCCAGTTTCAGGCTCACATGACTCCGTCGCCGTGGTTACAGAGGACACCAAACAACCAGGGAAAATACGTCTCATTAGCATTTTTGAATTAAGAGAAAAACAGTTTTCAGTTTGTGGGAGAAAAACCAGAGGAGTCGGAAAGAGAAGCTCAGATTATTTCAACTAAACATGGACAGAATGGAAACAGCTTATTATTACGCTTCATTAACACACGACTGGATTTATTCTTAGAACTCAATAAAGGGAAGAGTCCTGTGTCCGCTGTCTTTATAGTCAAACGAATTTTAAGAGCTGGTCGTTAAATATTCAGATTACTGAGCATTTTATTATAAAAACTGACTGATTTTCATTTATTTTAGAGTTAGAGACACAAAATAGTGAAAAATGAGTAGAATGCAGGACTGAGTCAATGTGACTGACCTGTGACGTCTGGTAAACTACTAGATTTTGTCGTCATGTTTATTTCTCCTGTTGTTTGGGATCAGTTGGACCTGATCAATATAAAAACTGAACCAGGTCTTTGAACAGAAAGTAGTTTTATGGAGACAATGGGTTTATTTTACTGTTTAACAAAATTAAGCCATGGGCGTATAAAACTGTTTATACCAACAACTCATCTAAACTCCCTCTGATTGCTGAACGTTTTCCTTCGTCCAGACTTCAAACTGTGAACGTCCAACTTATGTTACTGAGCAGAAAAAAACATGTTTCAACCAGAAACTCAGATTGACGCCATCTTGTTTTTACACTGTTTAGAGCAAAAAGTTTTAGCTAACGAGGACAACAGGTCTGAGTTTAGTAAAATGAAGAATAAGGTGCAGCAAACCTGAAACGTAACGTCCCTGTATGAGGACTCAGAGTCTCAGGAGGTTAATTAAAAAAGGAAGCTATCGCTACCTAGCTAACATTAGCATGAACAACCATCATTGAGTTAGAACATGTCTCCTCTGATCAGAACTACTTCCTCATCCTCTCATGATGGACTGAGGACAGACTGGACGCTACAGAGAGTCGCTATCAGAGAGTGATGAGACAGGGCTAGCTGGTTAGCATGCTAACTTCAGTAGAGGAAAAGAAGTGATAGAAATAGAAGCAAAATAAGAGTTAACATTATTTCCTGTGCCTTCATTCTGTCAAACTGCTTTATATCTCCTACAGAAAATATATGAACCTCTTTGCACCCACCTGGTCCTGAGCTGGATCAGGGTCTGGACTTTGGGTTGGACGGTGATCCAGAGATCAGACCAGTCAGCATCAGTCTGCCACTACAATCACACCAATACATGTCCAACTCAAGTCCAACACACAGCTTTACTGAAATATTCAGAATCATTTATACGTTCAGCAGAATATCAGACCTTTACCTCAGACCTGAACCTGTGGAGGACCAGTATCAGTCTGGTTCATCAGAGTCTGGATTTGAACCCAGAGACAGTCCTGTTTGAACCTGATCACTGAGCTCTGACTGAGCGTTCAGAGATCAAACTGAGAGACAGGTGGCCGAGGATCCAGATCCCTCTGATACTCAGGACACATGAATAATAGATGTGAGGGCTCTCAGAGCCGGGATCAGGGCCTGCAAACACAGCTGCTGCTCACTGCAGTCCAACAACACACACAGTCCACCTGAGGCCTCAACCACCACACAGACACACACCAACAACACACACAGTAAACAGATAAACAGTAAATAAATCAAACTCGGTCAGGACTTCGGAAGGTTCCTGGTCTCCTGGGAGAGTTCCTGTCGACTGGTAACAAAGATCTCCGTCAGTGTATTTTATTTGAAGAATATTAAACATAAATGTTGTTGATGTTGTACAACAGTCTCAGGGTCATTGTCGTCTACAGACTAACCCTAATCCTTCTACTTCTTTATACACTTTTAAATTAACCATGAGCAGCAGCCAAATAGAAACTGTCCTGGACCACTGTTAGATTAGAAACCTGCCTCCAGTGTAGAAAGTAACTGAACATTTCAAACTCTGCAGTGATGAACCGAGAGATTCTCCTGTTTCCTGTCAGATATACAGAACTAATGTTAACACATATTATACAGGTCAGTGCAGTTCAAAGTCAAAACCATGAAAGCAACAATAATAAGGCAGAGTCAGTCTCAGTGCTGTGATTGGCTCAGAAACCAGACTGATACAACAACTTACAATTTGTTTGAGTTGGTTGATTGAATGTTCTCTTTTTTTTCTACCATTTAGTTTATAAATGAAAGGTTGGGGATCGGTCTGTGGCTGCTGGGTGCTGAGGGATCAAGGCTTTTTACTGAGGAGAACCAGGGTGAAAGTTACACTCTTCAAATGAACATCAATTTCAAACAGAATCTAATGTTTGTGGTGACCAACAGCTCACCTGTGCTCCAGGTGATACTCAGTAAAAATGTGGAATGGCTTTGTAATAATTTGACTTTCAGTTGGAGTTGTGCGTCGTTACTGTCAACCCTGTCAGCTGAGACTAAACTAACAACAATATAAACGTTAATTTTATATGTAATTCTTGTTTTGTCTGTCTCCTTATTAATTGCAACTGCAAACAAATAATTAATTTAAAAAAATAGAATTAAACTTCATTTTTAAAACACAGCTCTTAACGATCAGTGAGCAGTTTGTTTTTCATCCCTCAGTAAATCAGCTCATTAACACTTAACATTTCCTTAAATTAAAAAAATACTTAAATCTGACTGGATGTTTTAGCCTCAGTATTTCTTCCACATCCTGTAGTTTTATTTCCCATTCTACTTTTTTTAATTTTCTTTCTAAATGGTTTTTTAACATCTTTTACATTTTGTCCTGAAGTCTCTTGTATTCGATAGGAAGCTCTTTAAAAGACCTTGTTGTGGATTCTGATCTGGACTCTGCTCCTGGTCCTGATGAATCAGGAACTCTCTGATCCTGAAGAAACGAACTCTGACAGGAAACACGTCTCAGCTGTTTCCACAGATTTCACTGAATGAATCAAAGTGTAAAAGACGAGTCCCAGAGGAAATTAAAGCTTTAATCTGAAGTTTCCTCCATCTAACCTGCTCCATTAACGTTAGTTAGAAGTAAAAGCTCTGCTCCTCCTTCCTCCTCCTCCTGCAGGTCGCTCTAATTATCCTCCTGCAGCGAGCCGGTCGTCTGGTAATTATCTCAGCTCTGATCTGATGAACTGGATGTGATCACCTGCAGAGCCGCTGGGTTTTCTGACCCACATCTCCTGTGTGTAAATATTTATCATCAAATTAAAGACTTCACCTGGGGAGCGATCATTGGAGAGGAGGAGGAGGAGGAGGAGGAGGAGGAGGACATCACTCGTCCGTTAAACTGAGTCTGACTCAGGTTTTTATAAAACATGAAACATAAAAACACACTGCAGGTTTTGTCCTCTGGTTTTCAACACGAGATATTTAACATCAAACATACGACAGAAATACGTACTCACAGTTCATCCTGTGACAGAGAAGTTTCAGTTTCTGTCTCTAACTTCACTTTAGATCTGAGGACCAAGGAGTCTCTGATCCTGGGGGGGTGAACAGAGGCCTGAGTGTAAACAGGATTAAGGCGGATTCACCTCTGGGCCTGGTGGAGAACCGGTTCTTCAGATCCACTTCTGACACGTTAACGTGGAGGAGAGAACAGACCTCAGGCTGATCCAGAGCTGAACCATCAGCTGTATGAACCAGATCCACATGGACCCCCCTCCTCCTCCTCCTCCCTCCTCTGGCTCTGGTCCAGGATCAGCTCCTCCTCTGACACAGGAAACAACAGCACAGCTTTAATTGGCTGAATTAACTGAGGCTAATTACTATGCTAATGTTTACCTGGTGGAGGCAGCAGGGCCCGGACTCCCCCGACCCCCCGGGCCCCCTTGGCCCCCCCTCAGCGGCTCAGATTGATCTGGATTAATAGATCTGAGACCAGAGAGAAACCTCCACCCGACAGAAACAAAACATCTGCTGGAGCGGAGCCACCTCCACCTGCTGTGGGAGCAGAGCATCATGGGAAACAGGATCAGAGTTAAGGGAGCAGTTTGCTGTTTCTGAAGGTTTCAGCTCAGTTTAACACTAAATGTGACCTACTCCAGTCACTTTGTCCCAGAAACACATTCTGAATTTTCAATATGTCTGTAAAGAGGAACGTCTCAGCTTCATGTCGATATGAACATTATATTTCTACACCAAATATTCTATGAGATATGCTCTTCCAAAGAAAAAGTGTTAGATGATATCTCATATTCAGGCAGTGAAATTATCAGAAATTTAAATTGGTTCAGTTAAATTTAAAAGTGAAGCCAAGTGAATTTATTGTATGTTAATATCTCTGTCAACAACAATCTGTCTCATCCTTCAATAAACTTTATTCAACCTTGCCAGTTAACAGTGTGAGGAAAGTCTTTCCAACCTGACTTTAAGACCTTCGAAGCTAAACTCATCATTTGAATTTAACATTAGTTTTGACACTGTATGAAAGCTGAGACTTACTTATTCAGAAAAAAGTAAAAAACCAAAACAACCAAAAATCCATCTTTCATGTAAAAACATGTTACGAGAACACGTCACAAATGTGTTTTACAGCTGTAAAATACCTGCATTTTTACTTTAGTGTGAACTTAGTGAAATTAAAGAAGAGGAAAAACAGATAAAACCAGTTCTGTAAAATCACATTTACTGTGAAAGTTAGATTTAGAACCATGAAATAAAACCATGAACATTTGTGTCTTTGTCATCTCTAACATTTTGTCTCTCTGACAGTGGGTCTTCCACAGCCTCCAGCTGGTGTCCTGAAGAATGTGTGTTGGCTTTAATCCCACGTCCGTCACATCACAGATCTGGAGCGTGTGGAGGCCCACGGTATGTTAATGAACCGGCCGTCGTAAAACCAGATCCCTCAGCCGGACAATGACGCTCCTGTTGTGAGAGAAAAGCTGCAGAGAACAAGGAGCTGTAATGATGAGGAGGTGGTGGGACAGACTGAGATCACCGACACAAAATGATCAGCATCCTGAAAATGTCCCAGTGTCACGGTTTCCTGAGGATTGACAGTATCATGGAAGATCAGGAGCAACACTGTCAGTCAGGGGAGTTCAACCTGCTTTACATTCACTGTACAGCAGGGCCAGATAATAACAACATTAACAATAATCATCTGTATTTTTCAGTACTCAACTAAACTCACACTAAAATCAGAAATTATAGTGACCTTTGAACTTTGACCAACAAAATGTATTTCCCTCAGAGTGTTACTGAGATGAAGGATGGGACGGACGACCTAAAAGACAGACAGAAAAACATGTTTTCACATTAAATATAAAGACACAACTCAAGTAAACTGTGAACAAACTCAGAAACATTAGTCAGTCAGAGTCAGTGGCAGGAAACAGTTGGTGAACTCTGATTTTACATCAT
The DNA here is from genome assembly GCF_001640805.2 of Lates calcarifer. NCBI lineage: Eukaryota > Metazoa > Chordata > Actinopteri > Centropomidae > Lates > Lates calcarifer. The sequence goes on from NW_026117523.1 coordinate 223,253, forward strand.
ATCCTGATGTTGTAGATGGTGCCCTGAGGTTGGACACCACCTTTTCTGTTACCATGTTTGGTTCAGGAGATATGATGGAAAATACATCATCAGTTATGGCAGAAAGCAAGATGGCCGCTAGGGATGGGCAAGTGAAGAAATGTCCTTGATCAATAATCAGGAAAATAAGAAATAAGCTGCTAAAGAACGTGTGTTTTTTCTCAGTGAAGAAATGATCCAACAACAATCCTCTGAAACAAAGACTTTAAAGTTGAACTAACAGAAAGTAAAACAAAGAAAATATGACTTCTATGAATCCAAAAGACTCCATCCTGAGTTTTATTGAGAGCTGAAGTTTCAGACTGACTGACTTGACTCGATCGACAAAATTCTTAGTGATCAATAACTGATTGTCGATTAATTATGCTCATCCTTAATGGTCGCCATGAGGAGCTTTTGTGGCAGCTCCAAGAACCAAGTTTCATGCTTTTATAAAAATGTACCAGTGCAACATCTGTTTACAAAAATATATAAATATGTCTAAACTCAAAACATTCACACACATGCAAAACATTTCACTCTATTTCATCAGTTAAAATGAAGCAGTATTTAGTTCAGTTCTAACTCTCTCTCTCTCTCTCTCTCTATATATATATATATATGTATATATATATATATATATATATATATATATGTGTGTGTGTATATACAATTTCTGAACAAATGTAAAATTAAAATTTTTTCCGTCATTAATGACAAATTCTGAATGTTTTCCTGATTTAAATGAGGAAATATCAGCAGCTGCTTTAACACTGACTCTGTAGAATGATATAAATAAATCAAAAGAAAAATTAGAAATTAGAAAATTAGAAAAATTAGACAGTTAACTGATGTTAGTTTTGTGAAGCAGGATGTTTTTTATTAAACTGTTTTTTTCAGTTTTCAGTTGTTTCTTTTCACACTGATTTCACAGATATTTAGAATAAACTGAACTCTGTCTTTATTTGACCTTAAATACTGAACGGATTCGTTTTGTCTTTGCTGTTGTTGGTTTTTACATATTTTTGTTTCCTCAGTTAAAACAGTTCAACATGTCAAAGACTCTAAGAGGTTTGATGTGGAAACGGAGGATCAGAAACTGGTCCTGGTTCAGGGAAAGAAAAACATTCTGGATCATTAACAGTTAAAACCATGAAGGCGTGGGAAACATCACGGATCAATAAACATAACGAGCCTCTAAATCTTCATCACTGGATCTTAATCAGAGTTATTTTCTCACCACAATCACACTCTGACATAAACATGCCGCCAAAAACCTCCAGCGCGACCCTTCACACCGACACGGCGTAAACAGACTGGATCAGATCTGGACCGGGACCAGGACCAGAGCAGGGACAGGGATCCCGACACGTGGGAACAAGGAGAGGAGGAAACACCCAAGACTCAAACATTCCCACACATATCACCTCCTCTCATCTGTTCCCACGTCTGAAGGGTTTAGTTTTCCTCACAGGGTAGTGAACGCACCACTCAGAGTCCAACACTGGACCTGAGATCAGTGACATTAGAGACCTGAACAGAGACACATTCAGAAACAACAACACATTCATGCAGTTTATACTTGTTCTCAGAGCTGAAGAGTCTGAACAGACACCAAAGAGACTGAGGAGCTGAAGTCAGGGACCAGATCTACAGTACCACATTGGTCCAACTGTAGGACGACCCTGACTGAGACAGACAGGACTGTGTGGTTTGTGGTTGGTTCAGGTTTGTACCAACCTGAACCAACCACAAACCTGAACCAGTCTGAACCAACGTGAACCAACCAGTCCACAAACCTGAACCAGTCTGAACCAACCTGAACCAACCAGTCCTCTAACCTGAACCAGTCTGAACCAACCTGAACCAACCAGTCCTCTAACCTGAACCAACGTGAACCAACCAGTCCACAAACCTGAACCAGTCTGAACCAACCTGAACCAACCAGTCCTCTAACCTGAACGAACATGAACCAACGTGAACCAACCAGTCCACAAACCTGTTCAGGAAACAGTTATAGTTTATTTATGCTGTTAATAACTTTGAATTTCATAATGTTCTGATTCCAGGCTTTGTGAAGGCCCCTCCCCTCCCATGATTGAGGGTGGGGGGGGGGAGGTAATTAGTTCCACAGTTGCCCTCATTCCGACACCCCCCGGTCTGACAGGGTGACAGACATGAACTCCAAACTGAGGGTTTATTTCTCTGGTCCATGAGTCTGTTCCTGAACAGATCTGAGGTCAGCAGACTCCCTGATCCTCCAGCAGCCTGTGGAACATCAAAGATGTCGGGGGGGATGCACGGGGGGGAGGGGGTGAGGAATGGGGGGGTTGGTGTACCAGATACATAAATGACTGGGAGCGAGGTACCTTTGCATACAAATACTCTCCCTGTGTCTCTCTGAGTCTCCCCCAGCACTGGGCTGATAAGAGTGGGGGAGCAGAGGGAGGAGGGGGGAGGAGAATCACCCCTCCTGCAGGAATTCAAAGCAGCTCCCGTCGCCTGGATTTAATTTGCATTCGGGGAGAACGATAGCGCGGCGCGAGGCGGCGGTTGGAGCGCGCTCAGTGAGGCGGCATGCCCGGCAGCTCTGCCACAGAGGACAGTCTGGGGGCCACCTGCCCCCCCCCTTTAATCCACAAGTATTTGATTCAGAGCGTCAGGAACGTCCTCTGCTTTGATGTGCGTTTGTCCCGTGGACACAACATTAAAGACTCTCCTTCAAGCTGGGGCAAATTCAAATACCGTTACCTTCTTCTAAGGATTGCAAATGTGCTTAAATATGCCCTTTAATGGTGCATTTTCCTCCAACCGTGAGCTCAATAAATTAGTTCCCCCTGTGAGGAGAGGCCTCGGCGCTCGCCGGCTCTGATTGGCCGCCGAGTCAGGCTGAGAAACACCGGGCGCCTTAGTTTAACACCAGAGGTGGGTTAATACCAGCAGAGTTCAGTTCATTATCAGTTCACCTTAGGACGGAACAGAGCCCTGCTGCTGGTCTCAGGTCTGTTTATACACCGTCACCTGAGGAGGACTTACCTGTGGTCACAGAGGAGGAGGAGCAACACCTGGAAAACATCTGTGGAGGATCCTGATCATGGTTTAAGCCTCTCAGGCTTTAAACAGGAGCAAAGTATCAAGGAGCTGAAACAAGATGAAAACAAAGTTACTGAAAGTTTGAACATTTGAAAAAACTGAAACCTGACAATAATAAGTAAACAGCAAGCAAATCAGTGTCTAATTATGAAACTTTTAACAAACCTCTTTATGAAGTATTAACCAATGTGAAGACATTCATACAAACATCTAAAAAGATTAAGACAATATTAAGTTTATACTGATGTAAAGTACTAAAGTACAGCATTAGTCCAACTACAGGACAACTACAGGACAACCCTGACTGAGACAAATAGGCAGGACTGGTTGGTTCAGGTTGGTTCAGGTTTGGTTCAGGTTGAAGGTCTGGTTGGTTCAGGTTGGTTCAGGTTTGGTTCAGGTTGGTTCAGGTTTGGTTCAGGTTTGGTTCAGGTTGGTTCAGGTTTGGTTCAGGTTTGGTTCAGGTTGGTTCAGATTAGTTCAGGTTGGTTCAGGTTAGTTCAGTTGGAAGGACTGGTTGGTTCAGGTTGGTTCAGGTTTGGTTCAGGTTGGTTCAGGTTTGGTTCAGGTTGAAGGTCTGGTTGGTTCAGGTTAGTTCAGGTTTGGTTCAGGTTTGGTTCAGGTTGGTTCAGGTTTGGTTCAGGTTTGGTTCAGGTTAGTTCAGGTTAGTTCAGATTGGTTCAGGTTAGTTCAGGTTGGTTCAGGTTTTGGTTCAGGTTTGGTTCAGGTTGAAGGATTGGTTCTAACCCTAACCCTAACTTTAGCTACTTTCAGATGCTGTAAACTTTGATCAGGAATATTTTTCCTTGTAACTGAATAAAATGTAAACTAAATGCTACAGTGGCAGAGCCTTGCACATATTGTTTCAGCAGCGCTGGTCTTCCATACACTCAGGCCTCTGAAGACTCTGTGTTTCATGGTGATGTGATCTGATCGGTGTGGAGCTGCTGCCGTGCTCCTGCTAACACACCACGACACGGAGCCGAACCTCGTCTGGTGACGTGAGTCCCCGTCGCTCTTGGTGTCCCCCGCTCTCTAACCACGACGACGTTAATGTGATCGTCCGTCGTCCCGGAGCTGAAGGTGACAGGGTGCGTTTGAAACGCTCACAGGGATTAACATAATTGCTGCCTGACATATGCTGACATGATGCTAATTAGCTCTCATGTCGCGCCCGATGAATAATTGAAATCAACAGTTTTTGGCCAAAAACATCAGGAAACATCACAACTCATCTCCTCAACATGTGACCCTGAACGCTTCGCGTGGTGTTCAGGGTCACTAACAGCTCACAACTGATGCCAAAATGCAAAATAAAAAAAATAATAATAAAGAGCTTCAGAACAGATTTAACTATTTGTCTGCTTCAATATGAGCTGCTAATGTTAGCATGTCTGGCTAACTAGCTTATTACCTCCAGGAGTTAGCAAATGGTTAGCTAACTACGCTACTGTGTGGGGTTACAGGGAGTCCACAAACCTGAACCAACTCGTCCTCCAACCTGGACCAACCAGCCCTCCAACCAGAACCAACCAGTCCCCTAATCTGAACCAATCAGTCCCCCAACCAGAATCAACCAGTCCCCCAACCAGAACCAACCAGTCCTCTAACCTGAATCAACCAGTCCCCCAACCAGAACCAACCCGTTTTTAGAACAAACCTCAGAAACATTGTGGAATCTTCACCTGATGTGTCTCAACTCAGACTTTTGAAGTCTCACATTAACTATAGAACACATTAAGAGATCAGTGAGATCCTGATCCTGGTCTGACCATGTCCATCAATCACATGAGCTGGACAGATGCAGTCCAGGACCTCTTTTATTTTGAAAATCCAGTGACAGGACCTTTATATAACAAACCCAGTTCATGTTCAGTCCTCTGAGCTGCCTGCAGACCCACTGTCAGGATCTGATCTGAGAACAGAGGTTACAGGCGTCGCTGTCACTCTCTGTTTGTGATCCCAGAGTCTTCCTCTTCCTGCGGGCGAGTCAGGACCGGGTCTGCCCCTGCCGCAATGCATCATGGGAGGGCAGGTTACCAACACACAGTGGTGCATTCAGAGTCACAGCTGAGGATGTGGTTTCAAAGTAAAATGACGCATTTCTTAGATTCATTTGTGAGCTTGTGGCTCCGTCTGTGTTTTGTTTAGATGTTTATCATTTTTAATAATGAAACAAACCAAAGTCTGAAGGAAAAATACTGAAAATAAAATGTTTAAAACATTTAAGAAAATGTTGGTGAGACCGAACCCAGATGTTCAGGTGGATCGAGACTCTGGACAAACGTGAAGACGTCAGAGGAGTTTGGTTCAGAAACCGAGTTCAGAAAAGGTCATTATATCGTCTGACAGCTGATTATCAGTGTTGGATTATTCTGATAAAACGTCACCTTCTGATCAACAGAACAACCTCAGATCTGACCCCGGATCAGCCGGACAATAAAAGATGAAGCAGCGAGCAGTTTAACATCACTGATGTTCACTTGGGATTCATCTTTAAATCCTCTTAAATCTTAAAGGAAGACGACAGATTCATGGTGCAGGATGATTAAACCACAGCGTCTTTGAACACAACGCGGAGTCTCAGCTTTAATCACTTCAACAACAGTTTCTTCAGAGATGTATTAAAGATTAGAGGAAGAGACGACGTCCCACTCTGCTCCTTTATTCACTCTCTTAATGAAAAATGGAGATAAGCTGTCCACTCAGTGCGGCCACATCGCAGCTGCAGGTCACATGACCTAATCTCCTCAGGGACAAAGGTGCACTTCAACACGCCAGCAACACGGCAGCAACACGCCAACAACCACAAAGACACAAACTCTGCCACACTGAAGGGTAGGAATCCAGACTGCAACAACATTTTAATTAGCAGCTGGTTGAAACTGTCATTTCTGAGCTGAGCTGCAGGTTTTCTCACTGTCACAACATCTTGAGTTTTACATTATACAAAGAGGCACAAAATGACTGCAAAGAGACAAAAATGATAATGAAGACACAAGAAACAACAGAGAAATGACTGCAAAGAGACAAAAAGCAGCTACAAAGAGACAAAACAACCTCAGAGATGAACAATAAAAGACAAAAAATGACCTCAAAGAGACAGATATGACCACTGAGACAAAAGGCAACTGCAAAAAGACAAAAATGACCTCAAAGAAACAAAAAACAGCTGCAAAGAGACAAAAAATGACCACAAAGAGACAAAAAGCAGCTGCAAAGAGACAAAAGTGACCACAGTGGAGCTCTTTGTAAACCAGAACCTGAGCTGCAGCAGGTTTCAGCCACTCTGGTCACTGAGTTCACAGACTGAAGACAAAGAGCAGAATAAAGAAAAAGTTGATGTGTGAAAGTGAAACACACTGAGCTGTTTCTCATTGAGAAAATGAAAAAGAATAAGAAATAAATGAGTTTTTTCTTCATAAAGAGGATGTGGAGTGTCTTACTTTGACTGAAGTCATTAATATTTAAACATGCAGAGCAGCTACACAGAGCACGCTGCCATTTGTGCCTTTTTCTACATCTGCAGTCGCCTCTTAAATTAAACATTAATTACACTCCTTCATAAAGGAACAATATGGCGCTGAAGCATTCTGCTTTTTCCAAGTTAATTATTTCCAATTTGCAACAAAATATGTGTGAACGTGTCAAAGTGAAGATTTAAAGAAAACAGAAAGTTCTTCCCAGAGCAGAGTTTCATCAGGTCTGCCCTCAGAGGAATTTTAATTTGAAGGAATGTTTGTGATCATCACTGTGGCATCATTTGGTTTTTTACAGCTCATTATTTTTATTGTTGGACAAAGAAACTGCAACAACACAGAGCGGATAAACACTACATTAAAGTCCAGAAAAGTCCAGGTGGAGACGGGTTTAAAACATCTGGAAATGGTTGTGAAATATAAATAAAAATGACTGAATGAGCTCTGTCCATGTCCTCTGTTGTACTTTCACAACTATTGTTTCTTAAACAAACAAAAATCACAATATTCTGAGTTTGTAGGATTATACAGGTGTTAGACAGGTCAGATCACAGCAGTAACTGACCTGAGGTCAGTGGTTAGGTGGTAAGGTGGAAATGAGCTGAATATTCACTTAAAGTAGGAGCAACTTAAATGTCCTTAAGTATTCTGTTAAAGATTTTACTGAAAACATGATATCTTCTGTCTTAAACATCCTGAATTTCTTTTATTATCTTCATTAAATATTACAGCAGTTTAAAACCTGAAGTTCAGGGTTTTAATGGAGTAATTCAGCCTTGTGTGTTGGTTTTAAAGGTTTTTATTGACCCTTTAAATATATTCATGTTTAATCTCATTGTGACAGTAAACAGAGTAAAGGACTACAGGGTTTTTTTTAAATTAGAGCAGCTGAACAGCTGTTTGTCATTAATGAAATGCAGATGTGAGCGTTGACAGACAGAGGTGGATGGTTTGATTCCTTCAGAATAAAAGCCTGGGTTCATGAGAAGCTGTAAATGATAATCTGTGGGTCAATCTGAGAGTAAATCCACCGTTCAGCTCTCACTGTTTCTCTCAAGAACAAATTAAAGTCACTTCAGTCTGTAAGCAGCTTTGAGGAGTGAAGCACAAAATACCTTTTCTCTGCTGAGGCCGAGCCAAGAGATTAACTTCCTGTCGGAGTCGGCAGAGGATTTCATCTCATCTGGTCTCTACAAAGGTAACAACATGACAAGGAGGAGGATGAAGAGTTTACTGCTGGTTCAGACTGAGAGAACAGAATCAAAGAGTCAAAGACTTACTGCCACACTTCATCTCAGATGTAGGAACCTTTCACACCAGGCAGGTGTTTTGGTCCAACCAAAAAAAGGTGGTCTAGGTCCTGATCAAACTGAACCATGGTTTGGTTTGTTTGCAGAGTGAAAACAGGTTTTTGGATGGTTGAGACTTTCAGACCAGGTACAAGAAGTTGAAGCTTGTCAAACATTAAACAACAGAAGAAGAAAAATAAGTAAAACTGAGCTGAAGCAAAACATGAGCAGACAAAATATTAAACTATGATAAAACTCAACTCAAAATAAATAAAAATACAGAAACTTCTGTTATTTTCTGACGATGAGTTGAACTGACAACATAACATCCATCAACCACTCAGAATCAAGGACTGACACAGCACAGGTAGGTGATGACAACAGGTAGGTGATGACAACAAACCAAAATACGAAGCTCGGCTCAGGAGTGAAAACCTATACCTCATAACGCCTTCAGCCACATCTCACTAAAAGGACCTGGTTAAATTTATTTTGTCAAACTTGTTTTTCAAATAGTTGTGATTTTTTACTGTTTTGAGTGAAAGCACAGTGAGCAATGACATCTGATGGGAGAGTGAAGGTATCAGGATGTGGATTTATGATGTCTGTTTTCAGACTCTCTTCTTTTCCTCCTGCGGTGGTTTTGGCTGCAGCTCCTCTGATTCACCGCTGTAATCATCAGGAAGTAATCAGGCACCGTTAGCTTAAGACGGATTTCATCAAAGTGCTCAGGTCAGCGGCTTTGGACGATTACATTCAGGATCAGGACGGTTCACACAGGACACACTGATACACACTGTCCTGAACCTCTGGACCTCCAAAACCAGGTCCAACAACCCCTTCAGAATCTCTGGATCTCTCGAAAACAGGTCCAACACACCCTTCAGTTACCTTCAGAACCTCTGGACCTCTGAAACCAGGTCCAACAAACACTTCAGGATCTCTGGACCTTTGAAACCAGGTCCAATGAACCCTTCAGTTCAGTTCCAACTTGTGAAGACCTCTGGCGAGGGTTTAGCTTCTTAAAAGAACACAAATCTACTTACAACTGGTAACAGTCAGTGACTGTATTTATTTTCATGAAGACGTTTTATATTGTGTCTTTTACTCTTTGATAAAAATAAGAGACAATAAATCTAGTTCCAGTTTCACAGCTGGTCCTAGACAGGTTCTGGACAGTGAAGAGCTTCTGGGTGTTTGGACAAAAACACAAACACTTCTTTATATCAGGAAACTTCAAATACATGTCAACCTTCTTCAGAGAAACTCGAGTGAAGTCACACCCAGTCGACACCCAAACAGAGTTGACCTTTGACCCTCTGACAGATCAGGGTCTCAAGGTCCTGCTGGAGGAAGACTCAAACTTTCCTGTGATTAATGACAAACAAAGACGTTGTTTTGGGAGCAGTGTTGCAGGTTAGCGTCTCCTCACGCTGTAGTGGACTCATTATTTTCTGCCCTCGGGTGGCATTTCATCATCCCGTGGTTGTGGTGGTCTCGCCGGTTGTTGTGGAGCCTGTTTTCACAGATTGTTTGTCGGAGCAGAGTCGCTCACAAGAATCAATTAATGATGAGAGAAGGATGCAAGCGCTCATGTCTTTGTCACAGCGGCGAGTTGATAAAACCCAGCAGCCTTTGACACCAGACTATTGTCTGCTTTTGTTTCTTCTACAGAGGCCGGGGGGCTGAGGGGAGGCTGGTGGAGGGGGGAAGACTTGTTTCTGTTATTTGCTTTTAACTCAGTCAAACCAGACACTCGCTCAGATTATTCAGACGTGCATGAAAAATTCATAACCACTTATTCAAACTTCTGCTTTTCTTGATTATTTCAACAGTGTCAAAGAAATTTCAAGTTTTATCAGCGTTCGAGGGAAGATTTCACAGCCTCGGAGAGTTCCTTTAATCCAACGAGAATATCATCAGCTGTGTCCTGTGTTCATACGACTTCATCGACTCTGATTCAATCTTTGGTGTTTTATCATGGGACAAACCTGAAAGTCAAAAACAAAACCAACTGAACGAGCTGATAAAAGCAGAGTAAACACTGAACTGTTAGACCTTTTTAATCCAAAGAACACTGAAACCTGTGAATCCTGTCAAATCTGATTCAAGGTTTCTCCACTTGACTTTAGCTCTAAATATATTATATTTGAGACATGTGCAATGATAATTAAAAAGTCTGAATTAAAGATTTCTTCCGTTGAAATTCTGTAGTTCTGAATTCTATTCAGAACTACACTGAAGACTGCACCTTTCTGGTATCTACAAGACACTAAGCAATCACCATGACGCTACATGAAAAATCCAAAATGGATGGTCAAAAGTTCTATAAACCTCGCCAAAGCAGGTTTCCACATTAAAAAGCTAAAAAGTCTACATATCTGCATCAGACATCCAAACACATCAGGGTTCTGCACTTGATGTTTTCTTAAATCAGAATACAGAGAGCAGTAAAATACTAAATTAAATTAATCTCTCTCGTTTCCAGTTTTGTGTATGAAGTTTTATTTTTTGTATAACTGTGTCTATATTACACTGTAGATTATTCCTGAAAATGAAATTAAAATCAGCAGTGGAGAGTACTGTTTCATCGTCTGCTGAAACTCAATCCTGAATTTAAGTTTCAGCTGCTCATAATCAAAATTAAAACAGAATGGAACCATTTTCTCAAACGAGTTAGTTTAACACTTGAGCTGAGAGAAATATGTAATGTAGACTTAACACACTGTTTGGTTTGATTAATGATTAATCAGCTGAGATATTCCCATTGATCATCTGCAGTGTTATTGGTTTCAACTTACTGATGATCTGACTGGATGTTTTTCCTGTTTATCTGCTGCACAGGGTTTTTGTTTATTGTTGTCATTTTTTGGATGTAAAGTTACTTACTTAGATGAGATAGGAAAAGTTTACTTATATTATCAAAGCTAAACAGTCACTCTGTCGTAAAAATGAGATTTTTTTTGACTTAATAAAAATAAGAGATGAACTTTATGGTTCAGTTTTGAAATGTTTATTTTTATCTCCATATGTTTTGTTATCGTTTAATATCTGAAACCAGAGTCTGAATATTTTCCTTCTGTTATTTAAACTTGTTGATCAGCCTGAACCTGTTTCCAGCCTCTGGTCCTGATCCTGCTGTTAATGAGGTTCTTGGACTGAGACCACATGTTAACTGGACTAAAGCTTTGGTGCATTTTGTTCACCGGAGTCTGGTGGTGAAAAAGCATTGTTCGGGTTTTAACACTTAGACAGAACCAGGAGACTTGGAGATTTCAGATGATGTAGGATTGGTTGTGTGAAGAGTCCAGTTTGGACCAGATCACACCTGAAGTCGCTCCGAGGCTGCAGAGTCCCACTGGTGGATTTTAAAAGGTTAAATCTTCACTTTGTTTGATGAAACTCTGTCCAACTGCAGCGTGTTGGCCTCTGATGACTTTATTTCCTCTAAAACATGTTTCCCACCCGCTGACTCCGAACCTGAGAGGAGTCTGAGGGAAAACCGTGACCTGATCTGGGATCTGCGAGGCAGCTCCCATTTCTGTTTGTGTTTGTTTTATTTCCCACGGTGTCGACAGAGGCGTGGAGTCTCTCAGGTGTCAGGGATCGTCCACCGTCGAGCTGAGAGTTTGTGGAAGGTGAGAGCCTGAGTGAGTCAGCGGCCGGCGACACTGATACGTGATAAACACAGCGAGGACGGGAACGCAGCCGATTCAGATTAAAACCACAACACAGGGGAGGATGACGATACTCAGGAGACAGGAGGAAGAACGGCAGCTGAGTAAATACTCTCATCCTCTGACACCGTCACAAACCGATCACTGCTCAGATCTGATGTCTGTTGTTCAGACTGACATGACGACTGAACTGAACCTCCAGCAGCTCAGACTTCACCTCTTTACCAACGTAATAAAGACCGTTATCAACAGGACAAAGACAATAAGCAGGACATAAATTAACAGGTGAGGTTGACTGAATCAGATCCTCTACAACAATCTAGAAGAAGACAATCTAGAAAACATCTGTGGAACCAAAACTTAAAGAGAGATTACATTAAATTAAGTTGGAGGGAAAGACTGTGTTTACTTCAATATAAAATAATAAATATGACTGACGTATATCTGGAAATTGTTTTAAATTACAGGTTACAGATTCATTGATATGGATGACTGGTTTTTAGAAATATAAAGGATGAAATTCAACTTATTTCAAGATGTTACAGGAGACAGTGAAGTATCCACAGCTGCAGCTGTAAGATCATGTTGAAAGTACAGTATTTAGTCTTCATATTTTATATTATTCCAGCTGTCAGAGGTTAAATTACTAGCATTGTTAGCAGGAACATTAATAAACACTAACATACAGCCACAGTACCAATAAGGTGTGGTTATGGTTAGGTCATTAAAACACTTGATAACGGTTAAAGCTCCTATCAAACTCAAAACACTCAAACTACAGCTACAGCTAACCTAATATTTAAATGACTGATTAATTTGGTTATTATTATTTTTTCAAAGAATCGTTTGCTCTGTAAAATGTGAAAAAGATCCGTAAACGTGTCACTCACAAAACTTCCCAGAGTCCGAGGTGACATCTTCATTTTCCATGTTTTGTCGATGAACTGTTGGAAACCCAAAGATCCTCAGATCACTGAGACAGAGACAGAAAATGTTCACATTTGAAAACATAAAATCTCTGAAACAACTAATCAATTATTGAAATAGTTGCTAGTTATTTTTTTGTTTGACCGATTCAGCCAAAAGTTAAACAGTTTGTAGCTTCATCCAACACTGATGGTGTGTTACACATCTGCAGATGAGTTTACATGGTGGAGGACGTGTGTCCAGCAGGGGGCGTCAAAAACTCATCTCCACCATATCATGTCCAGCATTTAGAAAAAAAGACACCTACTGGAAAACCGTGGAGGGAAATGAACTGAGAATGAGGACGAGAATCATTAATAAATAGCACGGGGTAAAAGCACAAAAGACCTTTGACACAAATAACGTTAGCATAAAAAGAATTAAAAAGTAACATTAGCAAAAAAAATAAAAACTACAAAAAGTAACGTTAGCAAAAAAAATTTATGTCTGCATAAAAGGTAATGTGAGCATAAAGAAGCAACATGAGCATAAAAACGTAATGCTGGATAAAAAGTAATGTGAGTATTACAACTACAGTTAGCATTAAAAAAGTCACGTTAGCATAAAGTACCATTAAAGGGATAAAATACCCCCACCACCAAAAACAATAAAACAAAAAGTAACGTTAACATAAAAATTAGGTTAACATAACACATAACACATAATGATTGAAATGTCAATGTGGACGGCTGAACGTCCTTGAAATGTCTCCCTGATGAAAGTCCTGAGCTGAAACATGTTGCTGAAATAAAGATTTGTTTTGTTAGTCTGCTGTTGACGAGTTGTTGTTTTAGTAAACAGTTGGAGTCAACAGAACAATCCTCCTACTACAAACATGTATCTTGACATAAAACAAAGTTGGCGATAAAAAAGAAATACTGGTATTATATAAAACATTAGTGAAAATCCTGTAGTTAGCTGCCTGGATATTATATGTATATATTTATATATATCGTACATACAGGATGGGGTCGTCCCTGTGCAGGATGTGAACTGAACATAATTCACAGGGATACTGAGTTAAATCAGTGGATAAACACCCCCACATATCACCCCGATGATTAGCCTGCATGCTTTCAGCCCGAACCCTTCGCTCCAAAACAACCACAAATGTGTGTTTTCCTCAGCCGGCAGTTTTCCAAACAGTCTTTAACCCCCGCCTGCCGCCTGGAGCAGACCACAGCTACAGAGTGTTAATCCCTCACTCAGAAATCAATTCAAACCCTCAAAACTTTCAACTCCTCAGACGAGGAATGAAGCCCTGAGACGTTTGGTTTCAGTTTGATCCTGTTTCAGAGAGAAATTCCTGCAGCTGAGGAGAGAAAATAACAGAGAAAATGGACTGGAAGAGTCTGGAAAAAATAAAAGCCTGTGAAGTTATTGTTATTGTTCTGCCTTTTTTGGATCAATTGTATCATTAGCTGTTGTTTCTCTGATGTCCATCCAGAGGAAACTGCAGAACCTCGTACAGAATCCTCCTGTTTTTAACTTTCCTTCAGTGTCACAGTGAAACAGTGAGAGTCGTCTGAACATCCACTGATACTCTGACAACAGGATCTGATCACAGCTCGTTCTGCTGCTGTTAATGGAGACTAACTATTCCTGCTATCACTACTCAGCCCCCCTCTTGTACCCAAAGGATGTACATTAAATTGACCCCATGCAGACACCGAATCATAAAAATAAAGACTTCTCTTTTCTAATCTCTATGTTAAGTTCCTGTCACAACGTAAATCAAACCAGTTTCAGTCCTCGGCTTTTCTCTTTCTCAGAGTTCAGAGGAAACATGAATCTTCCCATCAGCGCGTCTCAAAATATTAAATCCATTATGTGTTTAATCGCGGCGTTATCGCTCTTAGATTAATCGTCTCTGTGATGCGACCAGGACAAATTAACAGCAAGTTTTCGTGCTAATTTTAACTGTAATCCGGGTGTTGATTGACAGTGTTGTCAGACCTCAGAATAACTCTGCACTCCAGTGTCCGTGCTGTTTGGATTATTTAAGATTATGTTGTAATTCCCCTTTTTAATCTCCTCTGCTTTAAGATTGGAGAGTCGCACTCTGCAATGAAGTGTCAAATGATGAGATGTGGAAATCCTCCTCCTCATCATCACTCTGCTCCTCGTGGAAAACTTTGTGTGCAGCCGTGAACTGATCATCGGCCTTATGCGAAGCTTTTATCGCAGATTATCTGAGAGAGGAAGCAAACACTGCTGCTGTGGAGATGAAATCCCTGTCGGAGCAGGTGGTTCACACCAACACAAAGATCCCTGAAATATTAGAGAAGTCTTAAGACGACAAACTCGACTCCGTCAACAACTCCTGTTTAGATGATAAAGAGTCGAGTCCAGCTGCTGCTCGACCTCCAGACTCTGCGTTCAGTTGTTTCAGTGTGAAAAGTCTGAGAAGGGGAAGTAATACAAGTGAATATCATACAGAGCTGCAGGACTGATCCTGAAACCAGGAAGTAAGTTAGCATGTTAGCATGTTAGCTCTTCCTGTTCCCTCGTCCCAGAGTCAGTGTGTTTCTGGTTAAATGTCTGAAATAAGGTCTGTGGTTTTAACACAAGCTCAAGACATTTTCAGGTTTTATTCTCCGAACATAAAATGGGTCAGTAAATCCCCCACTCCTGATGTTTGAAGCTTTTACGTGTCTTAAAAAAGGCGGTTGCTAACGAGTGTCTAAATGAGACTACAGAGGTTGTCGGGGACGTTAACATGAAAACCCATCTACTCACCAGTCCACCTTTACAGCCTCGTTGTGTTTCTACTCACGCTCTTTCAAACTCTCACTAACTTTCTAAGAAGAAAGGCTTTTGTAGAAGAGCTCAGAGCTAAATGAAATGACCAGTTGGAAGCTTAGTGGTGGAGACGTTGACGTCATGTGACCGTTGTCACAGTCACTTGTTTGAGTTGTTTCTTTAAATGGTTTCAGTCACCGAATCATCTCCACAAACCGACCATACAAAGAACAGGTGGTAAGATAACACTGAATATATAAAACCAGAGGAGATAACAGTAAAGACTTTAAAGACTCAGTAAAAAATATAATGGTAATGTGTTGTTGTACTTTATGTATTTGTGGAGAGACAGGTGTGATTCTCTTGTTAAATGTCACTGAAGTTATATTAACAACAGACTTCATGTTCCATAATCTTGACTCACGACGTTCAAAAACGTCACCTACTCACTCACTCAGACTGTAACTTCTTATCTAGAAAACAGTTTAACTTAGCATCACATGCTGTTGACTTTTGCAAACTTTTGACTGAAAAAGCCAAAAAAAAGAACAAAAAAATCAATTACGTCAAATTTTTTGACTTGAAAAATTTTACCTCATAAGTTTTACATTTTATCCTGTACTTTTATTTAATCTTGACTATCTAAATTAATGTGTCATATTTAAAAAAAAAAAGTATTTCACAATTTTCTTGAATCTTGATTTACTGTCTCAAAATGATTACATCCCTTATAAAAAATCTTGACTAAATGTAAATATACTTTTGACTTTCAATGAGTATTTAAACTTTTTTCATGCAAAACTTTTCATCTATTTTCCTCTGTTGTTGGCAGAGTTGATCTTCCATAGAAAAGTCTAAATGAGATGAACAGAGCGAATGTGATGATGTAACAGAAACCAATTTATTTCTGCTCTGCTCTCCTGGTTGTTTTATTTCTCCAGTTTACAGCTGATTTTCATTCTGCTCAGTCTCTGTCCTCTCAATTAAAACTGCTCTCTGTTTTCACTCAAATGTGATTTTGGGAAAATTGAAGAACTAATCAACGTAAAAGGCCATTTAGATATTAACTGTTAACAGTGGCCTCAGCACATACAAACTTTCAGAGGAGGAAGAAAGAGGAGGATTGAGGTTACGTAAGCATGTCGACTGGTGTGGAGCGACGCTGTAAAACAATATAATTTCACCAGAGAGGATTAATTTCTCGCTGTTGGTTTCCTCGAGTTCTCAGGCAGAATGTCAGACACAAGGAGAGAAATTAATGTTTTAATCTGTTTAACGTATAATGGTCGAGTTTTAGCTGCTGACACATGCATGAAATCTGTGCTACTCTACAGGACGTTACACTGAATCAACACTGTTTACTGATTTACTTCATTAAGCTGTAAATATATCTCCAGGTCAGGACTGAAAATCAGCAGTTTAAGAATTTCCTCTGACGTTTTTGAACCTGGGTCTTATTTTCCATTTTATGCTAAGCTAACAGTTTTCATCCTGCTTGTGATCTTTGTGCTAAGCTAGGCAAACCGTTTTCCCCACTTTATGTTCTCATGCTAAGCTGGGCTGCTAAATTCCTCCTGCTTCTGGTCTTTGTGCTAAGCTAGGCCAAGAGTTTCCCCCACTTTGTTTTTGTGCTAAACAAGGCTAACAATATGAATCACTGTTTTTGTGCTAAGCTAAGCTAACAGTATCAAACACTTTGTTTTGTACTAAGCTAGGCTAACAATATGAATCACTGTTTTTGTGCTAAGCTAAGCTAACAGTATGAACCACTGTTTTAGTGCTAAACTAGACTAACAGTATCAAACACTTTGTTTTGTGCTAAGCTAGGCTAACAGTATGAATCACTGTTTTTGTGTTAAGCTAGGCTAACAGTATGAACCACTGTTTTAGTGCTAAACTAGACTAACAGTTTCCTCTGGAGCAGATCCTCTGTTTTACCGATCTTCAGAGTGGTTCGTGTTTTACCTTCGTCCTTTAATCTCTCTCTCTGATTGGCTGTTGCTGTGAGTCATCAGTCATGTGACCACCTGTCAGTCAGCTGAGGAACGTGGTCAGGTTCTCCTGAGGTCTACACCTCAGCTCCTGGTCCTGAGGATAAGTCTCTGCCTCATGAAGTCAGCGTTGTAGTTTTTTATGGTCCTGGTCTGTGTTGGGTTTATTTCGGTCCTGGCTCAGGCTCTGCTTCATGCAGGACTCTGTGAAGTCTGCAGGTCTTTGTTGTGGCTCGGTGTGGGACGGGCTTCCTCGGTCTGTGGGGGTCTGGCTTCAATATGTTGCTGTGTTGTGTACTGGCATTGTGAGTCTGTGGTGAGGGAAACCAGACTCTGAAGTCCACCTTCACCCAGACTTTCTATTTCTTCTCTAAACCACTAAACAGGACTCAGATTTCTGTCTCCACGTCTGGACGACCTGCCACAGCACACAACACCCAACAACAGGCCTCTGGACCAGGACCAAGACCATGTGATCACATCACGTGATCAGAGGGTGGACCAGTCTGAGGGGCTTCGGCTGGTTCTGGTCCTGGTCCTGGTCTGTAACACTGTGTTTTTCCAGACAGAATCCTGCCATCCTGAGCAGAGGACCACAGGTCTGATCACTGATGCAGGATCAGATTACTGCAGAGCCGAGAGTATGTGGACGGCTGAACGTACATGATGATGAAGTCTTTTAAAAACCTTTAAACTGAGCAGATACACAGACCTTAATGTTATATTCAAGTATCGAGTATTAGGTTTTTGTATTGAGAATTAAACAGAGGCTCTAAATGGTTGCTAAGTGGTTGCCACGCTGCAACTCAGACTTTTTCGCTGATGAAGATAATTTGTTGTGCCTTTAGATAGAGTTAACAGTTTCAGTTTTTGTGCAAAGCTAGGCTAACAATGTGCTTCCAGTCTTTGTGCAAAGCTAGGCTAACAGTTTGCCTCTAGTCTTTGTGCTAAGCTAGACTAACAGTGTGCTCCCAGTCTTTGTGCAAAGCTAGGCTAACAGTGTGTTTACAGTGTTTGTGCAAAGCTAGGCTAACAATGTGCTTCAGTGTTTGTGCAAAGCTAGGCTAACAATGTGCTTCCAGTCTTTGTACAAAGCTAGGCTAACAGTGTGCTCAGTCTTTGTGCTAAGCTAGGCTAACAGTGTGCTCCAGTCTTTGTGCTAAGCTAGGCTAACAGTGTGTTTACAGTGTTTGTGCAAAGCTAGGCTAACAGTGTGCTTACAGTCTTTGTGCTAAGCTAGGCTAACAGTGTGCTTCCAGTTTTTGTGCAAAGCTAGGCTAACAGTGTGTTTACAGTGTTTGTGCAAAGCTAGGCTAACAGTGTGCTTACAGTCTTTGTGCTAAGCTAGGCTAACAGTGTGCTTCCAGTCTTTGTGCAAAGCTAGGCTAACAGTGTGTTTACAGTGTTTGTGCAAAGCTAGGCTAACAGTGTGCTTACAGTCTTTGTGCAAAGCTAGGCTAACAGTGTGTTTACAGTGTTTGTGCAAAGCTAGGCTAACAGTGTGCTTACAGTCTTTGTGCAAAGCTAGGCTAACAGTGTGTTTACAGTCTTTGTGCAAAGCTAGGCTAACAGTGTGTTTACAGTGTTTGTGTAAAGCTAGGCTAACAGTGTGTTTACAGTGTTTGTGTAAGCTAGGCTAACAGAGTGCTTCCAGTCTTTGTGCAAAGCTAGGCTAACAGTGTGTTTACAGTGTTTGTGCAAAGCTAGGCTAACAGTGTGCTTACAGTCTTTGTGCTAAAGCTAGGCTAACAGAATCTGATTATGCATCACTCGGCAGCCATCTTGGAGACACCTCCTGGGGCAGTTAGTCCTGGGTCTGGACCAGGATCTGAGACATGAAGACTACATGAGTAAACCACCAGTCAAATCTGATAAAACCTGGTCCCTAGACCGTGTCAGACTGAACTCCTGGTTTTTCCTGTGATGAAGGATTTTATGTCTGTTCACTCTGGAGCTGTTACATACAGTAACTGAGTAAAAGTACTCAGTTACTTTCCTCCACAGTCAGATAATCCTCTAACTGGACTAGACCACTGACAGACTGATCGGATCAGTATCCAGCCTGGGAAGATTCAGATCAGCTCCCTCCTCCTCCTCTGTCCCCTGATCCTGAACAAGTCAACGATCCTGACCCAATTAATGAGCTCCCCTCAGGCGGGGGGTGGGGTGGGGTGTGGGGGCATCATGGTCCAGCTCCCTGTCATTCCCTCCCCCATCCCCCCTCCCCTCAGGAAAATGAGATGCTAATTAATCAGCTTCAGCTCACGTCAGCTCCTGTAGAGAGATCAGTGATCCATCAGTCCACATCAGTCCACATCAGTCCTGCTGCCGGGCACGCCACAGACCACATACTGAAGAAGCCACATACTGAACAGACCAAAGACCTAGTACTGAACAGACCAGATACAGAGCAGACCAAAGACCAGATACTGAATGGACCAGATACTAAGCAGACCAGACACTGAGCAGACCAAAGACCAGATACTGAATGGACCAGATACTGAACAGACCAGATACTGAGCAGACCAAAGACCAGATACTGAACGACTAACACACTTTAACATAAACAAATAAAGTAATTTAATGTATGAATTCTTGAGTTATGGCCTAGAACATGTTCTGATCCAGTGACCTCTGAGCTCTGGTCAGTCCACCTGAGCAGTTTAAAGACAGTCTGTCACAGTGGTCCTGAGGTATCAGGTTCAGGACGAGACGAACGACCTGAAACAGAATGTCTGACGAAGGTTTAGAAAGACGACTCGTGTTGATGTAAATGTGTGAAAGTCTCAGGTGGACTGTGGCTACAAACAGGAAGTAAAACAGAGTCCGGTCCTGAGACGGTCCGTCGCCCTGACGGTTCATGGCTCATTCAGACGGACTCAGAGGATCAGAGGCATGTTTAAAGTAAAATGTTCCTTCTGAGCTCAAACTGAGGCGGGATGATAATCATTGGTAACGATGGTGTCGCTGTGGATGATCGTCAGGAGCTGGGCTTTGTAATGAGCTGGAGGAATATACATGGCACGCTCACTCTCCCTCCATGCTGTTATAATGACATATGGCAGGCCAAGATGTCCGCCATCGCTCGCCATTAACCGTTCAGGAGCCGAGTCCTGGAAGGTGACGGATCGGAGCGGATCCCTGACCTTATTAACAGAAACCCCTCAGAGACAGATTACAGCCAGTCACTGCAGGTCAGAGTTAATGTGATCTGCAACAGTCCATGAGTCAGAAACAGCCTCTACGACGAGTCGCTCAGGTCTCTATCAGTGACGATTAAAGGTTTAAAATCATCACACTGAAACTAATGACGACCAAATCAGACTTCTGTAAATATCTACAGAGTAGAAACTAAAGTTTATAAATAAAAACCTGTATCTCATATTTAATATCTGTTTTATTTCATCTCTCCAACGTCCTGTTTAAGGTTCTATAGAAACTGTTTATTATTCTGATTGGCTGACATGGCTTCATGGTTTTACCACCACCTGTAGGTTTGATGTGTTTGCGTGACAGAGGAAACTGTTCAGCAGACACCGTGGTACTCGTACTGTAACTTGTAACAGAGTATATTTACTCTGTTACAGGCTGCCTGCCTGCCTGTGTGTTAGATTTACAGCCTGTGTTGCTGCTCTGTGTTCTCCGACATGTTAGCAGCCAGAGATAACATCGTGCAGCTCTGCAGCGCTCTGCGGCCGCAGCACGCCTGGCGCCATGACAACACCTTTTGGATGCAATTATGTGCTGAGAGGCCCCGCGAGGGCCCCCATCCACCTCAGAGCGCTCCGTCAAGAGCCCGCTGACAGCTTGGAGCGCCGCCCTGCACCACAGTCCTTCCATCCTGTTCCAGGACTCGATCCACAGCGGCGCAGAAACCCCCTCCACCACCCACCCCCACCCTCCGATCTGCAGTCTGTCTCCGGGCCAAGCCTCAGCCCTGCTCCCTCCTCGCAGACTCCAGATCCAGATCTGACTGCGACACCTTCCTGCTTGGGCCTTTTCGAGGAAGGGAGGGATCTCACCCACATTGTTCTAAACGGAGATAAGTGCAGGGTTCGGCTCCACCTTCGGAACCGACGCCTGGCCGCAGCCATCCTCCAGGACTCTGCTCTGGATCCTGGTCTGTGCTGCCAGATCCTCTCTGGTTTCTGCTCCCTGCCAGACTCTCTGTGTTAAACCTCGACCCACAACACTTTTAGAAGTCCGTGGACGCTGCGCTGCTCGATCTGCGGTGAGGTGGTGCTGGGGGGGAGGATGGGGGGGCGGTGGTTTGAGCAGTGGTTGAACCTGGATCTCAGAGTACCTAAAGCTGGATTCACCAAATAACACAGCAGCACTGCCAGGACTGAAACAGGATCCGTACAGTATCTGCAGAGACGCTGTTAGAGACAAACTTCAGACACATGTTCGATTAGATCAGGGTCACTGACAGTGTTTAGATCAATAAGACCTGATGGAGCCTCCACCCCTGTCCACAGGATCAACACTGTAGCACAGTCTCATATTTAAACACTAAACAACATTTAAATATTGCAAACCTGTCTGAGCATCATTGTACGTTAATTCTTCAAGAAAGAGGCGAGGAGCCTGGTTCAGCCTCAGTGTTAAATGGCACAGCTCAGGACGTTGTAGCTAAATCACAGTAAAGCAGCTGATGGTTACAGTTATTTTACACTAAATCAATATTTTAATGTCGTTAATTTAAACAGAATCTCTGGACACTCAGAGCTAAGATCAGCTGAGTAACGTACAGATTTAATAATAAAGTCTTACAGTCACGTACAAAGTAACAGGAGTACTTACGAAGTCACAGTCATGTTCAGAGTCACGGGAGGAGCAGGTTCTGTACAGATTCAAGGGGAATCGTACGAAGCAATGTGCAGAGTCAGAGAGGGAGTCAGAGTAACATACAAAGACATGGAGTCAACAAGAAGTAACGTACAGACACAGAGCAGGAAATAGACGATAGAGTCATGTACGGAGTTACGCAGTGATGTACAAAGTAACTATAGAGTCAGAATAACGAGTCACACAAAAGAAAACATGGAATAATTTACAGAGTTATAGGTTAAACAAAAAGTATTTTATAAAGATGAGATGGGACTAATAAAGTGAAAGGAGTTCTTTTCAGTAAAGAATTTAAACAGTTCAAATCAAACACAGAGGAGTTATTAAAAAAGTCTGAAGTGAGAGTACATGAAGTGAAGCAGGAGAATATCATGGAGCTGTTCGTTCGCAGGGAAACAAACTGTATCCGTGGTTCAGTTCAACACATCAGGTTCAAATCAGCCAGAAACACTTTCATATTCTTTTTATATCCATTTAAAGAGCAAAGCAGAGTCTCGGTGTGGAATCTGCTCTTTTCTTCTCCCGCTCTCTCGTGCCGAGATAAGAGAGTCTGTAATTATGGGAAAACCATTTTTCTGTGTTTTATTATTCCCTAAATCAGATGTCTCAGGACTTGGCGGCGGGACTGGGAGCGATGGGAAAGTGACAGACTTAAACAGGCTTTTGTGGTCGAGTGTTTCACTAAATCTCTGCAGAGGAGGAGGAGGAGGAGGAGGAAGGGGCTCAGATTCGTGACCTCCCTCCTGGAGAACATGGACACTTTCTAAAAACCAAACGAGGCCAACGAGGCCACCAAAGCTTTCAGACCACTTCTACATGTTTCAGATTATTTTCAGTCTGTGTAACGTTTATATCACACAACAGACTGTCAGTTTAACCTGAATGGATTTATATTTCTGCAAATATGCAACATGTCTGCAACATAATGTGTAATATATTCCCATATATTCAACATAAAAGATATGTTCTCCGCTATTCAGATGTTTTTAAACAGCTGCAGAGTTTAAAGTTTAATTACATCAACATCTTTATTTAATACTAATTATAAAGTTTTTACAGTGCAGCTTTACACGCAGTATTAAATAATTTAGGTTATGTTTGTGAGGAGACAGTTATTGTTTCCTGCAGAAAAATGATGTAAAGATGCTAATATTAGCACTGTATCATGATAATGTTTGGTGTTGGCATGCTAATGTTAGCATTAAATTTGAGAAAACCTTAGTAAAGCTACAAGAACTTGTTGATTAATCGACTCGATGTGAGAATTTGTTGGTTTTCTTGGTCTTCTGTTTGGACTTTTGGTCGATTTAAACAAGACATTTAATAACTGTAGGTTATTGTAATTAGCTTTTTTAAAAAAAAAAAAAAAACAAAACAAAAAAAAACTGTAGAATAATCATCACATTAATCAATAATTAAATTGTTAGTTGCAGGTTTAAACCTTGGTTTACTAAACTTGGTAATTAGCTCTTTAACATGCTGTTGTGTTGGTGAGGTACATATTAAACTGGATTGTGTGTGTGTGTAATTGATGCATCTTTAAACATTGTTAACTGCAGACAAGTTAGCAAACTGATGTTAGCATTTAGCATTATCATAAAGTTAATTTAGAGCTCCATACTAAGGCTGAGCCGTGCCAACACTGGCTCTGCCATGTAGCTGAACATGAAGAACTTGTGAATGGAGGACTTCCAGGACTCGTCGGCTGACTCAGTCCGTCCTCAGTGTTTCTGTTGTGTGACGAAGCCAAACCTCTCAGAGCAGCTATTTCATATAATAACTGTGGCCGCGGTGTTTCTGGAGAGCGGAGGAGAGTCGTGGTGATGGACGGCTGCCTGCTGCCTCACTTAGAAAAGAAAAATCAGATGAAAAAGACGAGGCGAGGCGTGCCACGTTCTAACCAGAGGCCCCATTAAAAACATGGCAGCATATTGATAGCATATGACTGTGTCACATGAGGACAGCGTCGTCTTTTCCCTCTGCCTTTGTCCCTGCACCAGCACACCGGCGAGCAGCAGCTAACATATGGCAGCGGTAAAAAGCTAATGTGGAGCTGGCAGCTCGCTCGGATAATTACGGCACCTTTAATGCTCTGGCGTCTCCAGGGAGGGGCGTCTTCTTCTGAAGCTGAAGGAAAACTGAGGCTGGCCTTCATTTAAAAATAGGTCTTTCAACTGCTGCATTTTTAAATAAATCCCCAGATAGTGGCTGACAGTCGACGCTGCTTTGATGCTCGTAGTTAAGGTTTCCTTTTATTTCTGCTGCTCTCTCTACAAAACTGCAGAAATTACATCTCCACATCAGACAGACGTTTATTTAACTTGTTTAAACACAGCAATGTTTCCTGATCCAGGGAAGTGTTCAGAATAATTAATCAAAGGCTGGGGGCAGGTGTGACAAAGCAGCACACTCAGGAGGGGGGCACACAGTTAGCATAATGTTTAACTACAAATCAGCTGACAGGGCAGAAAGCTAAGCTACAACCACACACACATTACAACAACAGAGTTCAAAGCTAACATTACATTAGCTAAGCTAAGCTACAACCACACACATTACAACAACAGAGTTCAAAGCTAACATTACATTAGCTAAACTAAGCTACAACTACTCAAACATTACCATGACAGGGCACAAAGGTGAAAACACTGGCCCTGGTCCACAATAATTTATGGGCAAGAAGTTCATAACCTTAAATAATATAATTTACAACATTAGCATGACTAAGCTAACAGGGTTCAAACTTTAGTTCTACGCAACACAGGGCTAAACTACCAATAATACAACACCAGCTAGAGCAGCTAATGGAAGGCAAACATTTGCAAAGACAAAGCTAACAACGCAGTAGCAGAGCTATGCTCCCGTCAAACAAAGGGCACTAAGTTAATATAATGTTAACAAGGCTTAGCCTACCTCAAACAGCAATGGTAAACCCATGTTTTGCTGCAATATCACACTTTAAATGTTTACTTCTCCAGGACAGTGTCCTGAATAATCTGCATGAGGGTAAATATCACTTCCAGCTACTGAACATCAGCTATCAAGACTTAAAGCTAACAAGGAAAAGCAGCATGGATCAACAACTAACCAGGCACTAGCTAACATAATTTCAGCAGTGGCTAAGCTACCAGAGATATTGTAACATGGGGCTAATCAGCTAACACAAAGCTAACAGGACTACACTAACAACTCAACACCAATACCACTAATACAGCACATTTTGTTAGTAGGCCACATGCGCAGGACATCCAGTGTCAAGTAAAAGCAGCTAAGGTTAGCAGCAACATTTTGGAGATAAGACCGTCTAACCGGTAATAAAGCTGATGGGACATTAGCAGAGTTTAGCCTCTGTTGAACCCACATAAGACAGCATGATGTTAGCGAGGTTACGGTCTAACGTGGACCGAGAGAGCAGCAGTATTGAAGCTCAGCAGAGATGCAAACGCTGAAGATGCTAACGAAGCTGCCTCTTCAGAGAACAACAGGTCGGTCAGAGGGGAAACTGATATCTGACAGGTTTATTAGCAGCAGCACATTTCCTCAGCTCGTCTCTCAGACTGTTTGTGTGGTGGAGTGTTTGGTGCTGGAGGTGTCGCAGCTACAATCAGAGCTCTGCAGAGCCGTCAGACTGAAACCAGCTTCACTCCTGAAGCGTGAAATTAATGTCGCTGTTCTCTGTTGATAATCCAACAGTTTTCAGAAAAGCCTCAAACCAAACTGCTTTTCTTCGACTTTTATACATTTCTCTTTTCTCCTCTTCTCTGTGACTCTCAGCTCAGACTAGTTTCATTTGTTCAGAAACAACAGTTCACCTTATATTTATACATGCTCCAGCTTTTTACTGAACTGTGATGTTTAAAGTTTAATGGCTGCACTGCTACTGATTTTATGCACACTTCCCTAAAATTTCACTTCACACCATGAATATGACATGAAAAACAATTTCACCACTTTTTTTTTTAGTTTTTTAACAAATTTGATTTAGTGGCGGTCAGTTCCTTTCTAATTTATTAATCTTTTTCTCAAACTTTATATTGTAAAATTTCTTTACTTTTATTATCATTTTTAAAATTATGTCCGATTTGTCTTATAGCTTTACTAATACGTACATATATGTGTCAGTCTGTTTGAGTCGTTAGAGTCGAAAAAGAAATATTTTCATTAACAACCAAGATGGCTGCCACTGACGTGGAGATGTTTGTCGTGACTGTAAACAAACTGGACGCTAAATTTTCTCTGAAACAAGAACAAACAACTGGCGAGTTATATTTTTCTGTCGCTCTGCACTGTGTCACATTATCAATCTAAAATTTTACTCTGCGACCTTAGAAAATGGAAATTAAACTTGTAACTTTGTAAATATGAACTGGTTCAGCGATGTCAGGCTGAGTCACCCAGTGATGGATGTTTGTTCATTTGTTCACACACGTTTAATGGGACAGTTAATAAAATATATAATTAAAAAAATACAGGCAATAAAGGAGCAATGTGTCTTGTAAAAGTTTACAAAAGATACAAAACAACTACAAAGAGACATGAGACAATGACACAGAGACATGAGACAATGACACAGAGACATGAGACAACCATAAAGGGACACGAAATGACTACCAGGTCTCTTGCAGTCTGAGTGTCCTATAGGAGGAGTGGGGTGGCCTTACAGTCTGGACAAACACCTCTTTCTCCTCAATGCAAATTCCAGGCTTGTTTGAGTCAGTGAATTCCAGGCCTTGAGTTTTGGAGTTTTTGTCTTTGTGTGTTTGAAGCTGAGCAGAGCGAGCAGGTCGCAGCTCCAGGCCTCAGTTTACTGATTCAGCTCCTGCAGCTACAGAGCAACGTTTCACACGAGGAAACAAACCGGCGTGTCTTTATATCTGACCTGAGGCCAGAGGATAAAACGCTTTAATTACAGCAGAGAGTGACTCTCACTGCAGCGACGCATGAGAGAGCAGATCCACAGAGACAGCAGCTGAGAATCTCACACCACCACCGACAGAGACCGAGCACGCTCCAACGACTCCTCCGACCGTCCTCACACCACCGCCCGCTGGACGCTCGAAGATCCCTGACGTTTACAGCACCTGAAGGCATCACAGCCCAGTAAACACGTGTAGTAACAGGCCAATGAAAAGCTTTAATGCCTCTGTGTTTTATGAGCTCTGCAGTAAAAACTTTATTAGCAGCGTGTTGTTCTGGAGGTTTATTATGTCATCGGATCGTGACCTGAACCACCGTCTCATCTTACTATGCTAATTAGTCAATGAAAGTACATTTTACCTGTTTATTTTACTCCCACCTTCAGAAATCAGAGACATTATAGAGTAAAAACAAGAAAGTTTAATCAACTAATGGATAAAATATAAATATATATTTCAGAATAAGTTCAGGTTTCTGTTCTTCAAAAGTCCCGTTGTACACTTTTACTAATCTGTGACGTTTGTCTTTGTATTTTGTTTTTAAACAGAAAATATTTTATATTTTTCTACTTTTTAGTGTATCAAATGTATCACATTTTTACTTTTTCAGTTTATATACTTATTGTCTCAATTTTTTTTTTTTTAATATTTGAACTTGTTTACAACTCTTTTTTAATGTTAATAATTTTTAACCATGAATCATTTTTTAAAAATCAAGCATAAGTCAATATGTTTTTTATTTTCTTGGTGGAAATGACCAATTGTTTGACTTTCTATAACATAATTCTTTAGTTATTTATTTAAAATTATCTGACAGTTACCTGTTTAATCAGTACCTCAGTTTTTTTTTGACTTCTTTCATAATGTTTTATTTATGTTACTATTATCTCTATTTTTAACTTGATATTTTTTTTTACCTAATACCTCAATATAATGTTTTAATTATTAATTACTTGACTGAGTTGCTACTAATTTTCATTATTGTGTAATTTTGACTTGAAACATGACTTTTTATTTTTAGCTGCTTCATTTTTAAATTTATTTTTTTCATTTTTTGAGCGGGAATGTGCAACCATACAGGTCTTACTCTTAAATTAACAGAATTTATTTTTAGATTTTATTTTTATTAGTTAATCATGAATTCTGTTTTAACTGATATCACTATTGAAAAGATCTTAATTGAACCTTATCAGTACTTTGTCCTTTATCTTATTTATATGGGTTTTGTTTGTTGTTTGTTGTTTTTGCCTAATGTAATCTTAGCATCATTAAAAACGAGGAGCTACCCTCAATGTATTCCAGAGAATTAAAGAAAAGTTGAGTGCATGAATGAATTCACAAAAACTTTTTTTTATTAAAAAGTTAAAAAATGTTTTCATCTGTTTTATCTTTTCTTGGCATGAATAGACTTCCATAAATTTAATTTAATCTAATCTAGTTTAGTGTAATGTGCAATCTATTTTTTACTCACCATGAGTTTTGCTTTGGTTTTTTCCAGAATAACTTTTCGTCAATTCTTGTCATAACTGGACTTCCACTTTTAATTTAATCTAATTTAATCTTGTTTAGTCTAATCTAATCTAATATTTTTTTGTTTTTGGGGGAGTGCAAAGCATGCAAGCTTTTTCATCTTTTCTTGGCAAACATGGACTTTCATAAGTAATCTGATTTAATGTCGTCATTTTCACTGCCCATGACCCATGTGTGATAGTTCATCTTTGTCATGAATGAGCTTCCGTAGAATCAGACTGTTCTGTATTGATCGATGTAAATATTTGACCCACATTAAAGCCCAGTGAAGGGCTGAAGGACTTGTTGTCGTCAGAGGATGATGTCGCCTCGGTCTGTAGATCCACTCGGCTCTGATAATTGGATCCAGACCTGAACCTGGCGCGGCTCAGGTGGAGCAGCCGGCTCCGACCGGCTCCTGGCCGCCGCTCAGTCGGTGTGGTGAAGAACAGAAACACAACAAAGGATAAAAATGGATCCAGGCGGATATATGAGGTGGCACCGCCTGTGGAAACATGAAAGCTTTTACACGTTAACCCCCCTCCTCCTCCCAAACCACACACATAAAAGAGACGGGGACATTTACAGGTCCAGACTCGGCGTCTCCAGCCCGGCAGCCGGGCTTTGATTCGGGGCTCAGAGGTGCCCGAGACGCTCGGCCTGGACGTCTCTGTGGCGTTCTGCGGGACGTGGCGTGGAGTCAGGCATGACGACGGCCTGGCAGACGCTGCAGCTGCCTCCGAACCCTCCAAAGCTCCAAACCTCCAAACCGTCCAACGCTAATGGACTCGAGTCTCAGTGCCTTGGTCCGTGGTGCATTCAGGGACCTCTATCTGCCAGCAGAGCCTCAAAGTGATCCTTCAGACGGGTCCAGGAGAAGGAGGTGGTGTCGACCTGCAGAACAGGGGATTAGAGGAACAGTTCAGTCTCCACCTGAACAGAACTCCACCTAAAAACCTCTGCGTTTTATTTCTTTAGTTTCAGTGAAACCTCTCCTCAGAAAATAAAACCTGACTGAGTTTGGTGTCACAGTGAATTCATCTGAACTGATTTCACCAAACTGTGTTTCACATTTTAAATAAAATCTAATCTTTTACGTGCTTCATGAGAAACTGCCCCCCCCCCAAATACTCCAGAGAGAAGAATCATCTTCTAAACAACTGATATTTGTGGTTCAGCAACGATCATTAATCTTTTACATTATCATTTAGTTTTTGTTTATTGATGACAAACTTTACATTTAGGTTTAGGCTCGTCATCGTTAACAAATATTTTTCCGACCAAACAGGCCAAACAGAAACAGTTGTACAAGCTTATTTTAATCTGAATTTATGTTTTTGTAAATTACAAACTGCAGCGTTAGCCATTAGCGCAGAGTTAGCCTCGACCTGTGCAAAACTCCCATTGAAAATCCGACATTTTTTGTTTCTTTCTTACATTTTTGTGAAAAAATATTTTTAGAAAATTTCCGATTTTTATAAAAGAGTTTAGTGTTGTGTTAAATTCGGGTCAAGTGGTTTCGAATACATGAACTGAATTTACAGATTTTCAACATTCCAACGCTGCCCAGGTGCATTATGGGAGATGTAAGCTCCAGAATGTCATGTGGTTACCTTGACGATGTGTCTGCGTGCGATGTCGGGCCTCCTGCAGAGTCCCTGCAGTCGTTTACACAGCTGCTCGGGTGTGGAGTACAGGTACTCTGCTGCAATAGAAACAGTACTGGGACAGTTACCACAGAGAGTTACAGTACTGATGTAACTGTAACTGAAGGAGGAGCAGGCACCAACATGTTACCTGGGAAGATCTCAGGATAAACTAAAGCCTTCGGACAGAGAGGAAAACAGCCACAGTGAACGGCCTCCAACCTGGAACAAACACCGCAGACAACAGAGTAACCGAGTAAAGTTACTTAAGTACTTTATCTCGGGCCATTTTAAAACTAAAACAACCTCCGTCCAGACTGACACCTCAAAAAATTCATTCTCCATGTTACATTCATGGAGAGTGGAGGCTGAAATGGGTCACAAGAAAAAGACGTTCACATTTCAAACCTGGAACATTAAACCATGAAGGTGAACTGATTCAGACGTATCTCAGACTAGCTGTTGTTAGCAACAGTTGCTAACACTGGAGACAAAGTATAATTTTGAGGAACATGTATTTTTATTTGACTCCTGGACTCGGTCACCTGTGGTGGTTTCAAGTGTCGACTCACTAAAAACTGGGTCAGGGTTGGACTTTGGTACTTTTTACTGTTCATGTCGTCTTACAAAGTCTTAGAGCAGTCGTGTAAAGATCCACAAAACTTAAGATGGTTCCTACCCTCTAGAATGATCTGATATTAAAGGAACAGCAAGAGCTAACATGGCTAAACATGCTAACCACTGTAAATCTAAACTCCTGGTTTATAAACCGTGGTGTGGAGTGAGTCTAACTGGTGGTGGACTGATGTGAACTCTGCTGACCTATTTAAATATTTTGTAGATGTTGATGAATAATAGACGACTCTTCAATCTGTCTCTTCATGTTGGAAACATTCATAATTAAACAGCTCAGCCGACTCTGGTTTCTCTGGATTTCATCAAAAACAAAGACCCTGACTCACAAAACCCAGATCTGAACAGGGTCTCAGTCCTGATGGGTGTTGGAGGTCTGAAGGTCCGGCTTCTTGTTGTCTTTGTGAAGTGGATTATGGGGGTCAGTTCAGTCCAGTGGTCTGATGTGAGTGGATGTTCTGAGGCGTTTTATCTCAGATGTAATTATCTGATCTTTAACTGGACTGAATGAGTTCATCATCACTGAGGGGCAGAATTAATCTGATTAAAACTCATTAACAGTAATGAGGATGAAGCTCTGCTGACACCTCAGCACCACAACACTTTACTGTGACACACGTTAGCTTCTTCGTTAGCCTGTTAGTAAGCTAACGGTGTTAAAACTGAACCATTTACAGTCCACATTCAGGAACAGCAGCGAGCTGAGGTTCAGCAGAGCTCTGTGGGGGGGCTGGGGGTCTGGTCCCTCCTGGTTCTGGATCAAAGACAAACACAAACATGACTCCCCTCCCCCTCAGGGACAACACTTCTTCTTCTTCTTCTCTGCCATAATTAGCTCATGATTCATTATCAAAGGGGGGGAACAGTGAGAGGTCTGCACTCATTACATAAATAAACCTTTTATTCATTTACATCCAACACTAAACTCATCACTGTCTCTGCTGCCTGTCTGCTGTTAGCTTCATCGCTAATGCTAACACTGCTAATTACAGTACCAGGTCATTCGTTATCTGGTTTCATTTTTTTTTTTCTTTTCTCAACTTTCATTTGACTGATTATTAAACTGAAAACAAAAACCAAACAGCATCTACACCTGCTGTACAGTCACACTGATGCTAGTGTGGAATGCTAATATGCATGGAATGACTTTAACATGCTCCCACGCAGTTAATTTTTACGAGCTCGAGACCTGGTGAATTAAAGGTGAAATGAAACAATGGCATGGTAGCATGTTAATGTTAGCATGCTAACATGATAACATGCTAAATGTCACTGAATTTTTGTTGCAATTACATAATATTAGATAATGCTAAAATGACTAATAATAGACGACGACGTTAGCATTAACATTAACATTAAAAACAGCATTAACAGTCCCCATAAAACACACAGTTCTCCTCGAGTACAAACTCAGTCTGATATAAACTCTGTGACACTTCAACTTCTATCAGCACAATATTTTATCTGCTAATTCTATGGTTTTCTTGTACTTTTTTTTACTGTAACTTCAGCTTTCACATCAGCTGTTTGTAAGTATTTCAAAGATCTTCCGTTTGGGGCGCCCTCATAGCCCAATGGTTAGGGCACGTACCATGTGGGCCCTAGTGGTCTGAGCAGGCGAACCCCGGTCCAACTCCCGATCCGGCCGGACCTTTACTGCATGTCATTCCCCCACTCTCTCCCTGTTTCCTGTCTCTCTCACTGTCCTAAAAATAAAGGCAAAAGGGCCCCCCCCCTTACTTTAAAAGATCTTCCGTTTCACACAAAGTGATTTGAAAAACTGACACTTCTTACAGTGTCATAATTATTTCAGACATGTTTGATTTGCTCCATCTCCTCTCAGTGTTCACACTTAATCTGACAGTTCCACTTTAAGTGAATTCCCTCATCACCTTCTCTCAGTAACTCAGTTATTTTAAATCTGTTTAACCTGCAGGTGTAAACCTGTTACTTGTGTTTGTGCAGCTCCAACTCGGGTGAAAAGCTCAGATATAAACAAACTGAGTCTCCATCAGCTCCAAACAGAGCTGAGACATGAATCAGGTGAAGATCAGAGGGTTAGATCAGAGCCGTTTGATTGGCTGTGTGCTTCAGAGAGCGCAGCGTCTGATTGGTTTAGCCTGAGGCTCAGAGCCACCTGACTGAGGCTGAGATCAGAGAGTCGGCCGAGGAGTCCAGGTGACTGAAGTCTGAGCTGCAGGCTGGTTCATACACAAACACACCGAGACCTCACCTACAGGACCCTGCAGGACTCTACAGGACTCCAGGAACTTCTTCCAAGAACACCTTGATCACCTGATAATAAACAGTCACTACAGTCTGAGGAGAGCGACAGACTGAGATAAACCTGATGTTTTAGAGTTAATGTTCAATAAACTCAGATTTATTACGTCTCTGCAGAGAAACAAACGAAAGAAAGAAACAAGTTAAACTCACATGGCGACTCCGAAGAACTCGTGTTTGGCGGTGGAGACGACGACGTCGGCCTGACACAGGATTCTGAGGTAATCCTCTTTACTGGACTGGAAACCCCAGTTCAGGATGTGAGGGTCCAGCTGATGTCTGGCCTCCGAGAAGATCTCTGTACAACCACAGAAGAAGAAGAAGAGACAGGCAGGTGAGACTGGTGAGACTCAATTGGAACATTTCTTCTTTAACAGGATCCATATTTACTACACTACAAAAAACTTTTATTGTTAGAAGCACATTTTATTTTTTCACATCATTAGAGTTAAACCTATAGAGGTCTAGGGACGAGGACGAAGACCTGGTTCTGTACAAACCTACAATACGCTGTGATACATTGATACTGTATTGATAATATATTAATATTTATATTCATAAATATTAATAAGTATTGTTGTATCCACTGTAGATCAGAAGTCTTTAAAAACCAGTGCTGAACTCATATCCAGCCTGTTTTTCCCCTTTTTATTGATTCATTGGTATAATACAACTGAAACAGGCAAAATACAACTCTCATCAGTAACAGCAGGAACTGAGCGAACGGCAGCAACATAAACAAAATGAAAGACAACTAAAAAATAAAAACAAAAAATAAGAACAAAACAAATCATCCAACAGGTCGGTCATGGAGATAGACTGCTGTTTTAAAGCTACAATAATCTACTTCTTTCAAATCTGCATTAAATGTTGATGTGATTTTTAGTATACAACATTTGTTTATAGAACTTTTTTGCCAATAAAATCATTAATTCAAAATTTTTTTGTTTGTTTGTTTGTTCTATTTTTTTCCCAACAGGACAAAAACAAAAACAGTCTGTTTATAGTACTGTTTCTTAATGTTTTTATTAATAAATTATTATCATTATTATTATGTGAGTTTTATATTGTTACTAATCAGGAGTAATGGAAAAGGAGAGAGACACAACATCAACAACAACTTTATCATAAAGAAAATGAAATGTAAATATGTTCTTGAAACTTTCGATGTTAAATGTTACAGAGACGTTCCAGGAGTTTTTCTCTGCTCTGGGAAGAGGAGGAATAAACTGAGAAAATGAGCCAAAAACCCTTTTTTAAGAAAGGCAGATATTTATGAGTGTGGACGTTTATGAGTGCAGCAGAAAGACAAACAGGTGAGGGGGTGAAAATAATCAATACTCTGACCCTATTAACAAAATCAAAGTCGATTAAAATTGTCCTAATGTGATTGCCTTCCAGCGCTCATAAAGCTAATCAGTAAATATGAAGCAGGATTTACGATCAGTGTGTTTGTGCTGCAGTAAAAGTTTACGTCTCAATATCTCAGAGTGAGTTTGATCAGAGTCTGTTCATTACATTAAAACACACACAGTCATTATAGCATCATCAGCTGATGATACACGACCAGGTTTATCTATTAAACACTGTCCTCGGGCTGAGGCAGCGCCGACCTCTGACCCCCACATCATAACACAGCACACTGTGGATTAAATCCAGACTGAGACGAGGAGTTTTAAAGGTGACAGAGAAGTCACAGGCTGCAGGTGGAAACTCAGGTCTGTGTCCACACACCTGTGCTGTCATGTAACATATAACTTATACCTGGGGGGGACACAAAACCACCACAGAGACACAGAACCAGCACAAAGAGACACAAAACCACCACAGAGACACAGAACCAGCACAAAGAGACACAGAACCACCACAGAGACACAGAACCAGCACAAAGAGACACAGAACCACCACAAAGAGACACAGAACCACCACAGAGACACAGAACCAGCACAAAGAGACACAAAACCACCACAGAGACAGAGAACCACCACAGAGACACAGAACCAGCACAAAGAGACACAGAACCACCACAAAGAGACACAGAACCACCACAGAGACACAGAACCAGCACAAAGAGACACAAAACCACCACAGAGACACAGAACCAGCACAAAGAGACACAGAAAAACCACAGAGACACAGAACCACCACAAAGAGACACAGAACCAGCACAAAGAGACACAGAACCACCACAGAGACACAGAACCAGCACAAAAGAGACACAAAACTACCACAAAGAGACACAAAACCACCACAGAGACACAGAACCAGCACAAAGAGACACAAAACCACCACAAAGAGACACAAAACCACCACAGAGACACAGAACCAGCACAAAGAGACACAGAACCAGCACAAAGAGACACAGAACCACCACAGAGACACATAACCACCACAAAGAGACACAAAACCACCACAGAGACAGAGAACCACCACAAAGAGACACAGAACCAGCACAAAGAGACACAGAACCACCACAAAGAGACACAGAACCACCACAGAGACACAGAACCAGCACAAAGAGACACAGAACCAGCACAAAGAGACACAAAACCACCACAGACACACAGAACCAGCACAAAGAGACACAGAACCAGCACAAAGAGACACAAAACCACCACAGAGACACATAACCACCACAAAGAGACACAGAACCACCACAGAGACACAGAACCAGCACAAAGAGACACAGAACCACCACAGAGACACATAACCACCACAAAGAGACACAAAACCACCACAGAGACACAGAACCACCACAAAGAGACACAAAACCACCACAGAGACACAGAACCAGCACAAAGAGACACAGAAAAACCACAGAGACACAGAACCACCAAACTTTTCTGTGTGTCATTTCTTTAACTCCGAAAGTCACAGTATAATTAAAGGTTGGTTGTTTGTGAAATTCAATGAAATATCTTTGTGTTGTGACAACATTTTGATGGAAACGTCTTTGTCGTTATAGTTTGTGTTGAATGTGTTTGTACCTGGGACGTCAGTGAACGTCTCTCCGAGCACCGACACATGGAAGTCCAGTCCTCTGTCCTTCAGTCTGAGCAGAGTGGAGAAGAACAGCTCTGGGTTCTTATCATGTTCCCTTCAAACAAACAAACAAACAGTCAGAGACTCTGGTCAACAGGAGGAGGAGGTGTCAGTGCTCCCCAGAGGCCTGTTGACGGAGCAGCAGGTGGACGAGTTGATGGTCGTCGACCCACCACTCGTCCTCAGAGACGTCCTCTCAGGTGCTGAACATCTGTTCAACACCTGAGAGGTTTTCAGCTTCTGGAGGCATTCAAGTGCACTCAGAGATCAGAGCGTTACTGAGACAGCTGCAGCGTCTGTTCAGCTTCACTTAAAACACAGTCACAGATACAACGTGTGGCCAAACAAAACATCTTGACTTAATCTGGAAAAACAAGATTATTTTTGGCTCAGAATAAATTTGTTGAAATGTAAGCTGAACAAAGGTCAGAAAAAATTTGGTTAAGAGGAAATTTTTATTGAATTTTGACCATTTAAAATAATTCTGGGTTAAATTTGAGGATTTCAGATGAGATTCAAGAGCTCATAGTTTTTTTACAGTTACTGATTCAGATGCAGTGTCAGCTTCATTTAAAACAGAGTTACAGATATGGACACACGTCAAACAAAACAAATCAACTTCTGGAAAATACAAATGTTTCAGCAGAGAAGACATTTGTTGAAATGTAAGTTGAACAAATGTCAGACAAAAATTGGGTATAAAAAGATTTTAGTAAAATTTTTTAACATTTTTGGAAACAAATGTTTAAAAAAATAAAACAAATACATTTTTGTTTAAGAACAAATTTTGGTTAAATATATGAAATTTTAGTTTCAGATGAAATCACAAAGTTAACACTGTTACCGAGACAGATGAGATGATACGCCCACATTTTAGGATGAAAATAAATTCAAGTTTGACCACATTTTAGTAAATATTTCCAAAATTAATACATTTGTTAATTTTGGGAACATTTAAGAACGAGCAGACTTGACATAAGAAAGAAAAAAATTATATCAAATTTGTCAAAATTATTTTTAACAAAATTTTTACATTTGTTACAAAAAATTTGTCAGGAATAAATTTGACATTTAACTATTTTAAGTCCAAACCTGCCTTGACTCTTCCTGCACACTTTTCAGATTAAAAGCATTGCAGGCTGTCTGTTATTGACAGGCTTTTAATGTGAAAAACAGGAAGAACTGAGTATCAGTGATGAACAGGAAATAAACATCATAATCTATAACTTCACCCGCTCAGTGTTTTATTTTGGTTTATTCTGAGGATCACAGGTGGATCATGTGACTTCCTGTTGACCTGCTGACTGTGGGTCAGGAGTTGGTGGTCTGAAACAATGAGGCCTGTTGTTGTTAATGACAGCGGATGTGTTGGGCTGCAGACAGCAGCAGTGTGAAGGTCAGACGGTGGCGGCGGCGGCGTGCTGCACCTCGGTGGATTTCCTAAGGTGAGGTATTAGTGAGCAGATTATTTCTTCTCATTTTCAGCTCTCAGCCTCTGGTTTCCCTCCGGACTCAGAGATAATTCCCTCATTTCCCCAAAACCTTTTTAACTCCTTCTGTGAGCATCCAATCCCTCTGCTCCCTCAGCGCTGATACAGAGGAGGACAAAGACTGAATGAGAGGGGAGATAACGCCGCTCCCCCGTCATCCCCGTCCTCCCCCGTCCTCCCCCTTCTCCGAGAAGAGAGATGAGCGTTAATTAACGGCTGAGGATTCGACTGTCAGAGTCTAAGTGACACAGTTTAAACCTTGACTCACTAACACAAGAAGAAAACCTGCTGAAGATCTGAACCAACCAGTCCACCGATCAATCAATCAATCAATCAGTCAGTAAGGAAATAAAAGCTTCTGTTTGTCTTTAAATGACGGCAAACTGAAGACGTGACCTCTGATCATCCCACTGATCGGAAAATCATCTGCTGATTGATCAATAACTAAAACAGTCTCTGAGATGTTTGCTATGAAACAGGCTTCACTAAAGGTTGATCAAATGGCTGCAGCAACAACTTCTTTGATTAATCAACTGATTATTTTATTGATCACTTGATTGGTTGTTTTGTCGTCAGATGTTCTAAAACTAAAAACATCAGCTGACTAATCAATAAATCAATCAACAGAAGAACCAGAGGAAACTCTTGATCTTTTCTTTTTCTCCTCTCTCTGAATCTTAGTCCGTTCATCTGAAGGCGTCACTGAACTCTATTGATAAACTCAACGATTAACTGATTAAATTATTGGCAGATTGATCAATAATCTGCAGGACGACCACTGCTCCACCTGGTTAATTCTTTCTTCAAAGTCCAGGTCTGCAGATTCACCGTTCTTCTCTCTGAATCCGATTCACTGAATCCAAGATTCAGCAACAAAAACCTGACAGTCTGAGGTTTAACGAGCGTTTCAGTCAAACTGATGACCTGCTGATGATCCAAGACCTGGTTCTTCAGGACTGACGGGTCCAGAATTCAACAAGTATTCAGTTTAATGTGACAGAAACAGCTGCAGATGAATGTTCTGTAGATTAATTTTCTGTCGATCGACATATTGATCAATCATCTGGAACAGACACTGATGAGGACGTGGTTACAGTAGATTACAGTAGATTACAGTAGATTACAGTAGATTACAGAGCTGCAGAGGAGTTAGTTTAGTGTTTTTAGGTTGTATTTATTGTCCGGCCTCCCCCTCCTCCTCCTCCTCCTCCTCTCTGCTCCTTCCTCCTCCTCTTCCTCGTCCACATGAAGCTGTGAGCAGTGGAAGCAGATGAATAGCGGAGCAGCGAGCAGCTCATTAATAAACATGACGAACTGAAAGGAGAAACTGTGATGGTCTCATTTACAGACGACTGATTAAATATTCTGCTTCATGTTGAACCCAAGAGTTTTAAAATTCAAATACTATTTACTGACACTCACACTGTGAGGACGACTGAACGACTGCAGCAGAGCTCGTTAACACTGAGCTCCGTAACAACACATGACCACAGACACACACTGACACACAAACACACACTGACACACACTGACACACAAACACACACTGACACACACTGACACACACTCTGGGCTGTCACAGCCTCTCGACCCTCGGACACGTCGTGAATGAGCACGATATAATTTCTTGAGCGGACATGAGGTACTACATGTTGTACTACTGCCTCTGTCCACTGTGTGGCGCTATAAAATTCACCAAACATCTAGTAGGTTACTCTGAAAATTTCAGGTGAATTAAATGATCGTCACAGAAGGCTTACTTCCTGTTACCAGTAGGTGGCACTATGACTGAACATCAATATGTAGATGCCTTCAGGACGGGATTCACAACTTCCTGTTTGATGGTGAAATGTCAAAATTCAGCACGCCACCAGAGCAACACCGTTCAACGAAACCTCAGTTTTAACATCTGGTCAACGTCTTAGGAGGAGGACATCGAACTATAAAACTTGTCAGTAGGCAGCGCTGTAGCTAAAATTTAATCTTGTCGAGTAGATGTCTTCAGACCAGTTTGGTGCTGATTGGGCATTGTATGATTGAGTTTGTACAACTTCCTGTTTCATGTCAAAACATCGGAATTTGCCGTGCCGTCACAGACACAGGCACGCCCTTCAATGAAAACTCAAACGTTTCGCAATTTAACGTCATGTATGTCTTTAGATTTACCAATATGATGCTAAGCTGATAAAGTTTCTGGAAGGGGTTCATTAATGTACGACGCCTGAAAATCGCACAAACTGCACCAGAATGCATGGTTAATTCAAAATGGCCGCCTTCCTGTTGGGTTCAGGGTACAGGTCCAAGAGGCTTTCTTGTACATTTCAGGATGAGTCTGTGAAATGTTGCAGGGGGCGCTACTGAGCCGTGTTCCCACAGCTGCAGACAGAAGCGAGGTGAGTGGATGAATCTTCAGTGTCGAGGTGTGAGAGCTGATGTTTTCAACCAGGAGTGTCGGACAGGAAGTGATCCAGAGAGATAAACTCCTTCTTGTTTCCTGTCGTTCCTTCACCACCTGCTGTTTGTTGTTTTATTTTTTCTCTTTCAATCAGAGTCAGGACTTCAATCCTCTGGAGGTAAAAGCTGATCCTGATCAACATAAAGCTCTCTCACAGATTTAACCTCACCCTCCCCTCACCCTCCCTCCCCCCTCTGCAGCTCCGGTGCTGTAGCATCTTCACCTGAAACAGCTGTTCACCTCCCCCGTCCTCCCCCCTCCTCCTCCCCTGGAAAGCAGCAGCAGCAGCAATAAGACGGAGCTGTAATCTGAGGATCCAGGCCACACACAGATTAAACATAAAAACAGATGAGATGGAGAGAAGCTTCAATCAGAGAGATTAACAGAACATCTCTGTGGAAATCCTCCGTTCTACCAGAATAAAAGCGGCCGGCTCGTCGCAGCGATAATCCATCTGTGTTTTGCTCAGTTCAGAGCAGATTACACTGCCGTTGCTTTTGTTACTGATACAAGAGAAGGTGAAAACCCGCGGCTGACGGAGACGACTTCACATCCAATAATCTGATTTAAAAACATGTTCTGGACTCCAGTTTACAACATGAGAATCTGTCAGCCA
Source organism: Lates calcarifer (assembly GCF_001640805.2). Taxonomy (NCBI): domain Eukaryota; kingdom Metazoa; phylum Chordata; class Actinopteri; family Centropomidae; genus Lates; species Lates calcarifer. Next base: position 263,946 of record NW_026117523.1, read on the forward strand.
CCGTCACACCTTTGAAATCCTCAGACTGTCTGAATATCATCTGACTCCTCTACTACAGCTTCATTTTTATCAGAAATTCAAAATTACAACTTCATAACCTGCTGTGACTTTCATCTACATATTCAGAATGTCATGAGTTCTTTATTTGTAAATTACGACGTTATTTTAGTAGAAACATTGAAACATATTTTATTCCTGACGTTTCTTGTAAAGTTAAACGTTTATATCAAATTTGAAGAAATTCCCTCGAGGTTTTACTGCGGTAACAGGTTCAACAGAATGTCTCTGATATAAAAACATCATGTGACGATAGCAAGGTTAAAAACATGATTTTCATTGAACAATTTTTATATATTTAAAAATATGTTGTTTCCAGAATAAATTACAACTGCGTTTGTTACCTTTTTTCTTTTTAAATTAACAACTAAATATCACAGGTTGTAAATTACAGCAGTGTCCGATTTTAAAACAACCACAATGATGTTCTCATAACATCGAGACTTTTTCCATTTAAATTGTACAATAATTTAAAAAATAAGACATTTTTGTAATTCTTTCTTTCGCAACCAGATTTTACAAATACAAATTTTTCTTTTAAACCGTAATTTCCCCCTGAACTGTCCACACTGAGAATCAAAATAATAACACAGATTATTACTACAAATAAAGGTAACAGTAATCAAATAGAATTGAATAAATACAGATGTTTTTGTAATTTCTCACCTGATTTTCATATTTCCTTGTAAATTACATATATTTATATCACACTGTGACTTTTTACGCAAAATTCATGATATTGATTTTTCTCATAAATTACGATGAAAAAATCTGAAAATAAAACCTTACATGTGTATTTATCTGAATTACAGATTAATTTAATGTATATAATATTTATATAACTTACTTTTCACAGTACAACTTTTTCCCATATAAATACGTTTTAAAAATTGCTAGTATTTTCATTTTTCTGGTTAACTACGACTTTATTTTATACGGCCGTGAATATTTTCATAATATTACAACTTTCTCTTGTAAATTTTGACTGTTTTCCAGTAAATTCGTACTTATCTTAACAGTACTTGGTCTTTGGATTTGGATTTTATTTCTATTTATTTTAAAAACACTAACAAATAATTATCTGGTGACTTTTTAAATAACATCATGATGTTGTTCTGAAACGATTCATACGACATTTGTACGAAATGAACACGTCCTGTGACCTACAGCAAATACTTCCTGTCTTTGTTCTTTGAACTCACCATCTGTGGGGCCAGACGATGTGCAGAGGTTTCTCCTGGTCTTCAGAGTCCACCTCAGGATCAGGTTTCTGCTCTGACATGGGTTCAGACATGGACTGATGTGGATCTTGCTGATCATCAGACCTGTCACAGTTAAAACACCAAATCATTTAACTTCACCAGGAAGACATTCATTTATAATGATGAGATAATCATCTAAATATGAGTTTATATTTACGATCTTCACTCATATTTAACTACTTTTATTATAACATCTTTCCTTGATATTCTGGATCTTTTCTCATCATTTTCAGATGTAAATGTCTAATAATTATAAAACACAGGAGCCTACTACAAAAAACACCTTGATTTTTATTGTGAAAAAAGCTTTTCAGTCACTCCAGTTAAATTATTCCTGATGACCAGAATGGAGGACAGTCTGTGGACCTGAAATCTAACTTTATTTAAAACATTTTAACAGCAGCTTTAAGTGAACTCTGCAGCCTGTAGGGGGCACTACAGATGATTTAGGATCTGTTATTAAACTCAGATTTATATTAAACTGTACGATGATAACTAGTTTCACATTTTAGAGAAAATATTCAGACCTTTAAAAATTTAAGACTCTTTAAAAACTTTAAAGGTCTTTGTGTTTTCTTAAGGGAACTGAAACTCATACAGGACTTAATATATACTCTCTGTAATCTCCAATCAGACTTTTTACATTTTATTCTTGCAGAAGTTAAACCGAATCTTACCGTTGAGTCTGAGCTTCATCAGGACTGATCTGCTGCTGTTTGACCTGCCAGCGGAGGAGTTTGTGTTTAGGCAGCATCCTGAAAAAAAAACAATTAAGTTTAAGTAAGTATTAAGTAGTTTAGATTTCTACTGTTCAACAGACCTTTCACACTTCATTACTATAAAGAACAGTAAATGTAATAAAACCAGACTTAATTATTTTCTCTCTGGGTATTTTCTTTCCTCCTCTGAGGCTGTCAGGTAAAATAAACTGAGCTCACCTTCAGAGTTGAAATATCTAAATCCACCTCAAACACACTGCGTATTAAGGAGGTTGTTCTGAGGGTAAAACAGCTCATTATGTTAATTTCTGTCCACCTGAGGCAGAATTCTCACCCACCATAGGAGTACATTATATCTGCTGTTATCAGATCAAAGAGACGCTTCAGGTTCTGAGGAGGAATTAGGAAACAGCTTTGAGAGAGACGAGTGGAGCTGAAGGACTGAGGAAAACTATTATACAGTTATTATAATGTGTAAAGACGACTTATAGGAACAAGACGCTGTGGAAACATCAAGACATCAAGACGTAACAGCGTTTAGAAATATGGACTAAAACGAAAAGAAGAAAGAAAGTGCAGTGTGAATGCTGAGAGCTGAAGGAATCACTGAATTATTGCTGAAAAATGGAATAGCTGAAAAAAAAAAAACAGTAGGATGCTGAAGCAAGACTTCGAAGCAGAAAGTTGAACAAAATAGCTGAAGTATTTCTCACTTGATTTTCAGATTCTCTTTATATATCTTTATAATTATTATAATTTATATCACACCATGACTGTTTATGTAAAATTCATAGCATTTTAATTAAAATTATAGCAATGAAAAATAGACAACTACTACTTTACTACTTTATTTTCACAGTATTTTTCCTATATAAATTCTACTTTCTATTGTTATATGGAAACATTAAGATGTAAAGACGTAAAGATGTTAGAAATAAGGACATGAAGACATTAAAATGTAAGAACTTGGTCTAGACCTGTTCTATATGAAAACTGTCTTAAGATAACCTTATGATTCGGCGCTATATAAATACAACTTCACTGAATTTTAAAGCAATTACGACATAAAAAACTGAATGTAATTTCCCCTGAAAATGCAGTGTGACTGCTGAGAGCTGATAGAATCACTGAAGCAATGCTGAAAAATGAAAGAAGGCAGCTGAAGAAACAGCTGAATGCTGAGGCAAAACTTGGAAGTAGAAAGTTGAAAACAACAGCTGAGGCATTCATTTGAATGACAAGATTTTTGCAGAAAAAGCTGAATATTTTTAAAAGTATAAATAGCAGAAAAAAGTTGAATATAAGCAATAAATGTCCATAAAAAGTCCTGATATTTGAATGGTTTATGTTGCACTGAAAAACATATGGGAGAGTAAGAATAAAGATTTGAAGAGCAACAGGGATAAATCTCACTAATTATGATATACAGACATTAAGACATGAAGATATGATAACATAAAGACATTAGGACGTTACAACAAGCAGGACAGTTAGATAGAAAGATGACAACCCACGAAGACGTTAACATATTAAAACACTGGAGACATCGAGACATGAGGAGATGATCAGATACTGAAGATATAAAGAGATTAAACAGTGGTCTCTGATAAAAGGCTGAGAGTGGACCGACAGATTACATAAAGTGGTCGGACACTCACTTCACTCAGCTGTGGTTTGTTCTGAGCGATGTTTCTGCCTCCGAGGCCTCTGGGAAAAAAACTTGATTCAATAATCCATTTTAGAAATTAGATGTTTGACTGGAGGCAATAAAAACATGACTGTGTCCACAGACGGGGGAGGGCGGGTGAGGAGGGGGGCAATTATCTTATTGATAAATCAACAGTAATCTGTGTGATGACCTCACCTCTGTGAGTCTGATTAAAGATGAAAAGATGAAGGTCAAAAATCATTCACTTCATTTACTTTATTGGCAATAATCAGAGGAGTGTGAGGCTGCCGGCTGCAGACAAACAGAGGGCCTGATTCAACAGAGGGACCGTGGTGAACGGAGGTAGCTTCCACATGATCCACAACCTTTAATAAAATGTTTAAAGTGCAGAGCAGGACGTCACCGACAACTGAAACTAATCCAATCATTCAGGTCTTCAAACACTACGAGAAATCCCGTTTTCTAAACCACCTCTATCTGCTCTGCTGATGAAAAGAAGCTTCAATCTGGTCGTCACTGTCACGATCTTCACAGATGGAGCAGTCACGTACAGTAATACCCTCGAATCCACCACGTAATCACACATTGAAGAAATCCACTGTTTAGGCCTGAATATTAGAGGACACATCGCAGAGGGAGGCGAATTTAAGGCTAATGTCAGACGACAAATATATCGTACAACTTGTTTGTAAGACAAATATATCGGAAGATTTGATAAGACATATATCGGACAACCAATGATAAGATGAATATTGTACTTGTTTATATGACGAACAGCGAATGACTGGATTTTAAGATTAATATCAGATGAAGACAAATATGAGATGAATATTGGACAACTTGATAATAAGACAATTATCGGATGAGCCTGACATTAAGACAAATTTCAGATAACCCCAATTATAAAGGTGAATATTGGATGACCCTGATTGTAAAAAAAAATATCTGACTACTAGATAATAAGACGAATATCGGACAAATATCAGATGATGCCAATGTGATGCTAACAGATCCTCGAGCTTTGACTGAGGCACGCTGACCTCTTTTACACTGAAACCATCGGTGCGTTGATCTGTCTCACAAATATAGAGTCTAATTTTTAAAAAGCTCAGTATTTTCCTAAAGCAGTTTTGGTAAAACAGGAGGGGACTATTTTCAGCAGCGGATTAATCCACATTCTGTGCTGTACTTGTGGTAGTGAGTCTAAATAAAGTGTGCTGATGATGATGGTGGACCATGTCAGCCAGATGAACGGTGAGGTTCACTGATGTGGTTTAATGGCTCAGAGGACTCAGGACCATCTCTGGACCTGTTCACAGGACTCAGTCAGTGCTGGTTATAGTCGGAGTTTCTAAGATGAGCTGGTTAAAAACAGTTCATGTGTCCTTTGAAGGAAATTGAACCGAGTGTCAGGGTCCGGCTCTGAGGTGACCCAGCAGGATCCAGCTCTGAGCCCTGAGGCCTGAAGCTGTCCTGGTATCAGCTGGGTCATTCTGGAGGTTTCACAGCTCAGGGGTTCCTGTCACTTCAAAACCATGTCATCAGGAGAAAGCTGTGGATCAGAGCCTGTGGGGGGGTGGGGTGGTTCAGTCTGGTGGACTGGAGGAGGCTCAGCAGGTCATTACAGCACATTAAGATCCACATTAGAGTCATTATGAGACGAGCTGATAGTCAAAACCAATCACTGCCAGAGTCCGGCCAGAGTCCACCGATGGTCCGATAACCTGAGGGGGGTCCTGACCGACATACAGCCGACACTCTAACGGTCTTCATGGGTCTCTCTCTGCTGGTTTTGGGGCACAACGTGAAGTTATGTAAGGTTCATATGGAGGGAAAAACCATGACATCAGGAGCGAGCGGATTATTTTCAGTCCAGAGAAGAAGCAGCATCTGCTGCTGATCAGTAAAACCCAGAATCTAAAGGTTGACACTGACCCGCATTAACCCCGACTTTATCTCTCTACAGTTCTCAGTGTGAGGTATTCAGCTCTGTAACCAAGCAGAGGCAAGTACAACAGGTAACTGAACACCTGTCAGCCGAGGGGAGATGGTGATTTAACAGCTGTTTGTTCTGTAGGTCGACTAACAACAACCTGAACAGCTGCAAACATCTGTATTTCAAACTATGTTCGACCTGAAACGAGTGGTTGATTTACAGTGACAGGGCAGGGAGATTAATCTGTTCTCCAGTCAGAACGTTTATTTAACAAAGTGACCATTCTGACTTATTTCCATGTAAATACAGAGATGCTGATGTAAATGTGCTGAATGGGCCCTTCTTCTCTTCTGCTTCTGCAGCGGCCATCTTCCTCACCACCAGCTTCCTTGCATGTGTTTTTAGTTAGTGTGAGATGCAACGATGACACAAGATTAACCACTGGGTCACTTTGCGGTTTGCTAATCGTGTTAAAATCACAATTTCAGTGAAAATTCAGTGAAAAGTCCTTCAGCCCTACATCAGAGCCTGTTCTCCACAGGACGATGACCACGGTCAGCTCTGGCAGTGTTCAAAGTTCAAAGGAAACTTAATGGGAAATAACAGGAATAAGGTTGGCTTATAACAAGGAACTTAAATATATCTTTAAAAAGAGAAAAAAACAAGCAAAAATACATCAACATGTGTGTATTCAGCAGCTAACTAGTTGCTAAATCAGAGGTGCTAACTATAAGCTGGCCAACAGGATTTGATTGACAGTTAAAGAGGCTAGCTATCATGGTGCTAGCTCAGCTGTTTCTTCTGTCAGTTTTCAGTAGGTCAGAGTTTGATTCAGCAGCTCATTGAGCAGAGTTCATCTGTTCATCTACTCTGTTTCTATCAAATGAAACCATATTTACAGTTAATTCCTGGTGATTCCTGTAAATTACTGTTGAAATCTGCAGCAGTGCTGCTGGTTGGTGTGCAGTGCATGCTGGGATACTTTGTCTACAGTCAGCTCCTGATGAACTAGACAGAGTGAGGCCTTCACAGATTAAGAAAACCTGAAACCAGCCTGTGTTTACATGTGATTTGTGTGAACTCGCCCTTTAATTCTGAGTGTCACTAACTACCTGATAATCCGTTGGACAGTCCAGACCCTGATGGACCTGGACAGACTGACGGAGGGACCATGTGTCGCCCTGAACCCTCAGAGGACCTGATCTGTCTGATTACAGTTTGACGACCTCACGGCGAATCAGAGCGGCAGCTGATGAAGCAGGAAGCTCCTCATCTCTAATCACACCCTCCACATGTTTAATCTGCGCAGATGAAAACAGCTGCCCACCACCTTCTCTCCAACAGGACCTGACGTCACACCTCCGAGGGTGGAGGGTGGAGGGTGGAGGGGGGGTGGTTGTGTTGCAGGAGGGTGTACTTTAAGTGTTTTTTGGAGGAGGAGGAGGAGGAGGTGGAGGGTTGTTGGAGTTTCAGCGGTGACTCGGCTCTCGTGGTTCGTGAGCCAGATTAGACCACAATTGGCTCCATGTGTTTGTTTGAAGTTACAGTGATGAAGAGGAACGAATTAAAGATCAAACCAGCCCCGGTGATTTGTCCTTAATACCACACACACACACACACTCTGGCTGCTGTTCAGCGGTGATATAACCATGAAAAATGACTGTTTTCAAACAGTAATCTCATCACTGAGGAGACGACGTCACAGCCCGAGGCTCAGAGGACGTCCTGTCACATGACCAGTCCTCAGGTACGTACGCAGTGTTTTTTTAATTACAAAATCACCGATATTATAAAGTAACTTGTTCTGTTAGTTACATACAGACAAAAGTAACTTGTTAGAGTTAAAAAGTAAAAGATGGTCGTTGGTGTTTCAGAGCTGTAGCACCGCCATCGTCGTCCTCCTCCTCACTGAGGTACTGGGTCGTACCTGAGAGTAGGAACAAGACACCTGAGTAGACAGACTGATTCTCTACTTTCCTAAAACTGAGTTTTGAAAAGTATCTGATTCAAACAGATTTCTGGATGAAACAATCATTTCACAGGGTTTTTCTTCCCACTCTGTAAGAAAACAGCCACACCTGGTCCACCATAAACCCTAGAACTTTCAGACCCAGTGTGAAACAGACCTGTGGATAGTTAGACCTGATTGGTAAGAGATCTGACCAACAACAAAGATTATTAGACCTGGGTTGTACAAAGACCCAAGTAAAACAGGGAGCTGAGGACATTCTGGAATGGCCTGTGTTAGACCCAAGACCTGACCCGCGACAGTAAGACTTGATCCAAAAAAGACCCAAGACCCAATCCTAAAGGGACTCAAGAACCAGGCCCGAGACAGAACAAAGGACAATCAGAGCTGATCTGAACTAGACCAGAGGACAGTCAGACCTAAAGGAAACAAACTACACCTTAAAGTCTAATTCTACCTGGACCAAACCTCCTCAAGGCTGTAAATACTGGACTCTATAAACCGGACTGAATCAGATCCATTGTCATCAGACTTTAAACACTTTAAATCAGATCCTTGTCCTCAGTCAAACACCTGACGAGCAGCAAGAAACCGACAGCTGCTCAAAAACCGACAACAAACCAGCCTGAACCGAGGAGAAGAAGAAAAGGCTTTAAGGTCCAGAACCAGACACCTGCTGATCACGTGGGGTCCTCATTGATCTGGTTTCAGTCAGAGAGAAGTCAGCGTCCTGCTGCTCAGGCTGTGATGGATGTGATGTCTTTGTGTCCCACTGCAGGTCTCTGCTGGCTCGGGTCAATCACTATTAAATTACAAAAGTCCACCAGTCAAAGGCCGATTGATAGATGGATACGGCAAACACACCAACCACAAAGAGGCCTCAGCTTATTCAGACCAACCAGACTCCCTCCACAAAAGACACTTCTTCTGCTCTGGGTTTCTTTTCTTCTTCAGCAGAGGTTTTTTTAACCATAAATTCACCTCAAAGTGACGGTACAGGACAAACTGAAAACTAAACTTTGATTTCATTTTTTGTGATTCAAGAGACAAAAACTAGAAAAGCTAAATCTGAAAAACTGAAAGATCAGATTCAAATAGCAATTAAAGTCTTCAAATGGCAGTTGTGGTTTTAGATGCAGCAGCAGTGTTGGAAAAAAATATCAGAACATTTCAGTTTCAGGTTAAAGCGAAAGGAAACTGAGGAGTTACAGGACATAAAGAGATGAAGAGAAGGTGAAGTTTTGTTTGATATGACTCACTCATGATAATTTCTTTAATCTGGAGCTGAACTCAGAGAAAACTGAAGTTAAATCTGATTATTTGCTGGTCAACTGTAGAGATATTGTGAACTAATCTGTGCTTTAGTTTAAATGAAGTGGAGCTGAAACTTTTTATTTTCTGACAGTAAACTGAAAAAAAAGACATTTTCACCCTTCTAACATTTTATTGACAAAACGTCTTATTTATCAATAGATTCATCTTAAAAAACAATTAATATGATTATTGATAATGAAAATAACTGGCCCTTCTGTGGATGCTGGAATGTTTCTGTTTCTGTAAATCAGGTTTAAAAAACTTCTGTCTCATTATCGAGGAATGGAATAATAATGTGTAGAGGTATTATTATTATTAGGTATTATTATTTTTGAATGGTGTGCAACTCAGCCAATGGGATTTTTTCATTGTGTTTTGAATTATTCCAGAAAATAAACAGTGAGCAGCTAAAGTTTCTGATCCTTCAGGTTTAGTTGATCAGATCATCTTCACAGATGAACACCACTGTTCTGATGTTTGAAGTAAGAAGCTAATGTTAGGCTATAAACCAACTACACCACGGTCACATGACGTCAACGTCTCCACCACTAAGCTTCCAACTGGTCATTTCATTTAGCTCTGAGCTCTTCTACAAAAGCCTTTCTTCTTAGAAAGTTAGTGAGAGTTTGAAAGAGCGTGAATAGAAACACAACGAGGCTGTAAAGGTGGACTGGTGAGTAGATGGGTTTTCATGTTGAACGTCCCCGACAACCTCTGTAGCTCTCATTTAGACACTCGTTAGCAACCGCCTTTTTTAAGACACGGTAAAAGCTTCAAACATCAGGAGTGGGGGATTTACTGACCCATTTTATGTCGGAGAATAAAACCTGAAAATGTCTTGAGCTTGTGTTAAAACCACAGACCTTATTTCAGACATTTAACCAGAAACACACTGACTCTGGGACGAGGGAACAGGAGAAATACAAACTGATTCCCTGTCATTTATAGACAGATTCATTAAAACAACTTAATTAACGTTTAGCTGCAGCTTGTAGATGATGTATTTGATTGGCTGATGGATTTAAATGAGATTATTGATCAGACCGTCACAATGAAGATGCTGCCTTCACAGGAGAACTAAAACAATCTGACATGTTCTTGGTTTGGTTTGTTCCTCTGGGCTGGTTGAGTTTTCCTCCTCCATCTGAACACAGCACATAAATACTCCCCTCCTTCCTCCTCCTCGCCCCGGTTTGTTTCTGTGAGCGTTTTACATTTTCAAAGAGTCGGACTCACAGTGTTTGGTAGGAGGACCGCGGGCACGTTGGGGGGATTGTCGGCCATGCATATAATCACTTACTTACACTCTGTGAGTTTGCTTTGGATCAGACATATTAACATCTGAAAATGAGCCGAGAACCACTGGAGGGGGGGGGTCCTGCAGTTCTGTCACTGATACTAACGCAACAAACACACAACCTTTAAACACCATTATTCTGATACGTGACAAACGACTTTTCTGTCTTAGTAAACGACCATTCATACGAGGGAAAACTCAATCTCTCTTCTGCAGAGAGTAAGGTTTGTCCAAGACGTCTCTGGATGTGTCACTAAACAAAAACCACAAAAAACAGCACTGTCACTTTTTATTTGAAATTCAAATATCTGTTCAAACGTGGGGTGACAAGTTTATTTTTATTTTTTTATTTGAGCTGTAATGACTTGTTGTGATCCAGCAGAGGGTGCTCTATCGGCTTGACCTAACGATAACTCAGTATGGTTTTCTTACGAAAATGGAGGACAGCAGTGAGCAGAGACGTCCTGAGAGGATAATCACGACACCAAAGCATCTGAGAAGCTGCGCATGAAAGTGTTTGGGATTATACACAGATAAAACTAAGGATAAAGGTGCGGTTTGTTGACTTTGTTAAAGTGGTGTTCTGGGGGTTTGGGCGTGAGTTAGAACATATTCAAACAAACTGTGGGCCACTTCTGATTCCTTTCATTTATATTTTTTGTTTAAAGTGACAGCCCTGGTCAGTTACATAGAGACATGTTTCTAGAATTGGTGCTGCTGCTGTTGTGTTGTGTTAGCAGCTGTTTTGACTTCAACTAGCAATCATCTTCATTATTAATTAATCTGCCAATGATCTCCTCGACTGACTGATTTGTTGACTGTTCTATAAACTGTCAGGAAACCTGAGTTTGTCAGAATCGGAGACAGAAAAACATCGTCACACTGAAGAATCTTCAGCATTTTTAACATTTGTCAGTTTGCTCTCGGACATTATTATTTTGTCGATGGACTTATCAGCTCAATCACATGTGTTCTAATGTTTGTTTATATTCAGTTACAGTGAATATTACATATTAAACAGCAGCACAAACACTGAAAACTGACACATTAATCACAGTGACTCAGCTCAGGACCCAGACTATAAAGTTTATATGACAGAGGAGGGCGAGAGAGAAACTCCCTCATACGTTTATTAATTTTACAATGAACCCAACATGTGGTTCACTTTATAGTCCTGCTCTGAAGGAGGGCGGGGGACTCTGCTGGTGGGCCCCCAGTCCAACCAGTAATCCCTGTTAGACTCAGTGATGTGCACAAACAGCTGCTGTCCATTTAAACTATAACTGAAACCAGACTGAGCTGATCTCAGACCTGCCAATCAGGACTCTGAGTCTCTGGTCCTGGTCGATGCTGTAACGTCACTGACCTGTTAACGTCGGGGAACTGGACTGGGTAGTTCAGGACCATGCACTTAGGTCGGATCAGCCGGTCCAGGTCTGTGGGTCGGTGGTCTGGGATCTTCTTCATGAAGGAGGAGATGGAGGACAGGAAGGAGTCCATGTTGAAGCGAGAGTTAAACACCACCACGTCCGCCACAAGGCTGGAGACAGAGATTCAGAGAGGAACTGAACAGGAAGTCTGACGGCAGCAGAGGAAGTCCAGTAAAATCCGAGAAAGGAGACCCTTTATTTGATCCAGCATCTGTGGGATGATCAGGAACAAGCCAGATCCATGGAGGCCCCAAACCTGCAACCCAATGTCCTGGCTCCAGACACCACAGACATACCTGACCAATTTTTGTGGTGAGGTGGGAGCCAGAGGCTGACATTTCCCAGACGGGAGTCAATTTCAGTATTCATCACGTGACTGGGATGGGACGGGAATAAAAGTCAATGGAACCAGGGGCAATAATCACAATAGTCAAGTTTTGGATTCAGGGAAGATGTATCCACCCTGGCAGAGTTTGTCTGAAGTTTTAAAGAAGTTCCTAAGAGTTGAGAGTGATGGTTTCAAATCTCCATATATCATTGTTAGTCTCAATATTAAGAGTAACAGAAGGGCCCGTATAAAACTATGATAGGTAAAGATTTTGACAATAATACAGCTTCAAATATCATGTGTGGGTTTATATCCAACAAAGGTAGGATGGTGTGATCCATGTACTGTATTTCTTACAGACAGAAATCATTCCTCTGAGTTTGGGATAGTACAGGATTATTTGGTCAAACAACTTTTGTGTCAAAGGTTTCTGACCAGATAAATGAAAGTGTTAGATTTTGAAACAGCTGCAGATTATTCTTCAGATGATGCTAACGTGACAGTAGCAGGAACAATCACCGGTTTGTTCCTCTGAGCTGTAGCTGAGTCTGATTATAATTCACATTAGTGAAGTGATCTGGCCTCAGTCCAATCAGAGGAGTCTTAATGATCTGCACTGAGAGTTATTTAATGCTGCTGTAACGACTTTAGAGGAGGTGGGGTGGGGGCTTATTGACATGCTGCCCTGCAGATCAACAACAATCAGTTTTCTGTCAGAGAGCGTCTCTTTACTGTTAGATGTCTGATTAATGACAACACACACACAGCAGCATGTCAGCCAATGTAATTAACCAATCATGTCAGCCCAGCTCGTTAACCAATCACATGTGCAGGCTGACACGCTTATTAAGACAAAGTGTTGCAGCTGAGAGGGGGGAACAAACAAACAGTGGATTAATGCTTCTCGCTTCATATTTTTAAATTGTTGGTCGCCATTAAAACATCTGAAAACACACTCATTAGTCTCTGCAGGGCTCCTTATGATCACATGATGCTGTGTTTGACGTCAGCTTCACACTTTATGACTTGATGTTTCATAAACCTGCAACAGGAACTGAACTGACCCCAGACTTTTGACTACATGAACAGGTATTTGAGGAAACATAACATATAGGACTTGAGATATTTTAGTAGTCGGTGTAAGAACAGCACTTCGTTTTGACATATTGAAAATACTTTGCTTGTGTCGTCGTCATTTAAGGAAAAGGAAACAAATCAAAGGAAAAGAGTGAAGAACGACGCCAGTGTTTTTCTGTTTGAACCTTAATCACTGTCTGAAACATGACGTCAAACATCTCATTGATCAGACACCTCCTGATTTATTTTAGATAAACCTCTTGTTTGTTAATAACATTAAAATATGAAACCTCCTCTTCGTTGTCCAGTCACAGTTAATTAGTGCATGAATTCTGGACCTTGATCCACCACAACCCGAACCATGTTCAGCTCATCTTTGAGTCCAGGTGAAAGTCTGCACCGAATTTGAAGAAATTCCTGTAAAGTACACCCCCCAGACCAACCAACTGATCTTAACCCGGTCAACCTTGAGCCCCTCCAACCCCAAACAGAGTAAAGACCTGTACAGACAACAAGAGAACGACTCTGGTGTTTACCATGAGAGGACCTGGTTGTATCCGTACTGGAAGTCTCTGTCCTGGTCTTTGCGGACTGGATACACCAGCTGGTTCTCGTGGAAGTACAGGACCTTCTTCAGACGTGCCAGATCTGGTCTAAGAGCCACCAGCTCACACAGGTTCAGGACCGAGCTGCTGAACAGGACTCTGCAGAGGAAGACAGACACATGATCAGATCGGGGCCTAATCAATAACACTGTGTAACAAAACTGTCACTTACTCTTGTTCCCGGGCAGAAAGTATTATTCCCCTGTTGTTTATGAAGTAAAAGTAAAAATGAAAAAGACTTTTCTTTTCAAACTTTGCTTACGTAACCTGCGTAATGACATTTTCGAACTTACCCTTTTTTCAGATCATTCCAGGTAGATTCAGAGCTGAGTAAATGATACATAATTCTCTAGAACTTCAGAACCACTTCAGTTTAGTTCTAGCTGCCTGAGTGAACACTTAGTGCGGTTCAGTTCTTCTCACAAGTCTGAATTTCTGAGTTCTGACTCAGAACCTGAACGCCCCCTGAAGTTGGATTTCCAACTCAGCAAGTCGGAGCAATCCCACCAACCCATGACATAAGAATTCAAGATGGCTGCTCCTCACATCAACAGTAGTGAACTCTCTGCTAATGTTCCTATATTATATAGCAGTTTGTTTCACATTAAGTCAGTTTGTGTGGTAACAGAATGACAAATTAAACGAAATCTAAATGTTTTTTACATAATGAAATCCTCTGAAAAGCAAATATATCTGCTCCTTTTCACCTACTCTGAGGTGATTCTCCAAAAGAGTAACAACAACAAAGACTTTCCTGTGAGCGTCCATGTTTTTATGACTTTTAAATTGGAACGCTGTCAACTCAGAGATTCATTGTTGTTTTAGTCAGACCTTTTAAAAATGCGCAAATTTGCCAGTTTTTACATAGAAAATGGAATGACTTAAATTCCAACTTTCATTATCTAGGTCACAAAAGCAATGTTTGAAGGAAGGTAATGGCAATTTTCTCTACTTTTACAACATAACCAATTAAGAAATAATTGCCAAGAACCATCTAGGAAAAAACCTTGGTGTTACGTAATATAATCAAAAATTCAGCCAAAGAATTTTCTGTCAGTGAACAAATCAATCAACTAATCATTCAGGCTGTAGAAAGCTAGGTTGGAGTTAAATAATGAAACATGTGCAATAGGGCTGAACAGGAGCCAATCAGGAGGTGAATCCTCTTTATGTGGCATTTTGATTAAAATTGAAAAAAAAAAACCAGCTAGATTTACACTGATCATTCATCATTTATTTTAAGCAGCTGGTTCGCTCGACAAAAATGAATCTTTTAAACCTGTTTCTCTGAAAATTTACAAACAACTGCCAAACGTTTACATGAGCTGTATCAATATAACGTGATAATCTACCATTAGTCATCCATTTTCAACAGGGTCCAGGTCGTGAGAGCAGCTCTTCCAGGGAGATTCACAGACTTTCCCAAGCCGCCCAAAGAACTTAATCTCTCCCCTGTGTCCAGGGTCTGACCCAGACTCACCCCGCCCTGGGTGGACATGTCCAAAACACCTCAGCTAGAAGGTGTCCTACACAGATGGACGAAACAGTGGGTCTGATCCTCATGGATTAATGAACTGCAGCTCTGTGTGCAGCTAAAACAAACTGTCGGAGTCTGGATCTAGTTTTTGACCTTCAGCGTCTATCGGAGATGTTTCAGTAAAACCCTGTGAGTTCAGAGCTTTGGTAAGAAAACAGACGTCTTCAGGGAAACCTGAAGGAAAACAGAGTCTGGTTCACTGGGCACAGGAGAACAGTTAGTTTGTTAAATCAGATGATTCCTCTGGATTTACTCTCTAAGTCCTGCAGGTTTAAACTCTGACTCCACAGGAAGTTTTCTATTCTTGGCGGTGAGGAGAGTAAAAATAGAGAGGACTCATCTGGTTTGAGTCAGACTGATTCCTGTTCCACTTCTGTACCACAGGCCTGAAAACAGACTTCATCAGGTCCAGGAAATCAGTCTAATCCAGGTCTGAGAGTCTCACAGTGATCAGCGAGGCCACATCAAAGTCCTACATCCTGGGTTTAAATAAGGGAGGGGGAGCTGACGTGGTGGGTGAGTGATGAAGGGGGAGTTGAGGTTTAAGGTGGGGCACTGAGGATGGGGTCAGTCAGGGAAATCCAGAGGGTTCAGATAACCTGGTTTTCATAGGACTGTGTTTTGACAGACATAAATAACCAAAAAAAAACTAAACAACAACAATAAACTGAAGGTGTGATACTTTAGCGGCGCTGTTGTTACCAACAAACATGGCCGACTGACTGAAATGTCCCATAGTAAATGAAACAACTGTGAAATATCACATTTGCATATTCATAGTTCGATTTATCGGGCTGATATTTACTGAACGATGAAGAGAATGAATATTATTTTCACGTTAGTTCTGCAAGCGCACTAAAGAAGTTTACCTGACACACCTGCGTCCTGTCATCACCTACCTGTGCTGCGTCTCCCTTGTACTTGACTCAGATTGGGTTATAGACGGCATGTTGTCAGTTCAGTTCCTCCTCTCAGAAAATAAGGTAAAATTTTAGACATTTATTATTTGTTGACTTTGAACCAAATCACAAAATTGAAATTGTTTAAATTTACGGGCTAGAGGAGTTTACAGACTCCAGCAGTGTTGTCCTGTTTCTGGTCAGGCTATTATTATTTATATATGTGAAAGTGAAACTGAGAATCAGTCATGAAAACACATCTCATTCAGTCAAACCATTGTTTGGACAGTTTGGATATTTATCTAAAGAAATCACTGAATTCTGACTAAATGGAAAAAAAAAAACCTAATAAATCCTCTACATTGAAACTCAAGCCTGATAAATTCTGAAGCTGATGAATATCTGTAGATTTGTTAAGATGATGCAGCAGCTGTGAGAATCTCAGGACTTATTTAAATTCAGGAGGAGATTAAAGGACGGAGCAGTGAAACAGTGAATCATGTTTGTTCATGATGCCCTTTTTAAACACAATCTGAGAATGAGTCAGCCCCCCCCCCCCCCCAACCCCTCCACACACTGAGACAACACAATCTGCAGTGAATGAAGGCCTTTCAGTATCATCTCTGGGTATGACTTTTCACATATATCAGGCTGAAGTTGGTCTGGTTGGTTGGTTTCTGACCTTTAACTCACTGATACGATCGGATATTAGTCATCATTGAAACCTGCAGTCTCTCTGCTCTTCATCATCCTCATCACTCCACTTAGTAAAGAGAATCTGTCTGAATACAAATGTCCAGACTTTACCACAATCAGTTCCCGGGGAGTCCACAAGTGGACTTTCGAGTGGACTTTCTGTAGACTTCAAGACACCACTTAGCAATCAGATGTCACTTGATTTTACTTGGAAAATTACCAATTACTGTAATAATAATAATAATGATAATACTGAAGATGTTTGCTTTGTTGACGTAGAGGAGTTTCAGATTGCACCAACGGATCATATAGAGGCTGAATAATCTGGATTAGATATAATCTGATTCCCAGGTGACATCTTCTGGATTCAGCCTCTGACTAAAATCCAAACTTCTCCTGTTTAACTAATGAGACATTTTACTGAAATAAATCAGGCTTCCTGTTAATTTACAGGCTGTCAGTTTCTCCTGGACTGTTGAATGAGGTACACATCACACAAAGGTCACCTGTGCAGGTGAGCAAGTATTACCTGTCCACGTACAACAGATGACTTGTAAACTGTACTGTTAAAAACTCTTTAAAAATGAGTAATTTTAAATGTTTTTATAGAATAACCAAACAGAAACACAGCACGAGTGTTACATGAAGAAACAGTACGATGTCTCACCTGTATGAGGGACAGGTGGGGATGGTCTGGCTGAAGTACAGCGCTGCCGTCCTCGCCCTCCAGTGCCATTTCTTGGCGGGCAGCGTGAAGACAGAGCAGCCGTCGATGTTTTCTTTCAGCAGGTCAATCAGCTGTTTGTGAGATCCGCCATAAAACGCCTCCACCAGCAGAACGCTGGGAGAACTGGAGCTCTGACAGGAAGATGAGACACAGTTATTGAAGCGTTATCTGACGGCACGTTGCGTGTACAGACATTACATGTAAAAACATACACCAGTGTTATCTGTGACGTCTGAAAGTTGCATTTCCAAACATTAACCTAGACCAGTGTTACCGGTCTGAGAATAGCAAGCGCATGTTACCTAACCAAATGTTATGCGGACAAGCCAACATTAATGCTACGAACAATTCCAGTTTGAACACCCATATGAATGTTTTGTGTCCAAATATTATGCAGGTTTTTTTTCAAAAATCAAAGTACCAGACAAATTTAAATGTTGACTTGATGGTGGCGCTACAGGAAATGTCGGAGAATCATTAGTTATTACTAGAATATGAACGTCTAGTTGTTGAGATATTTCAGTCTGAACCAAAGCCTCATTAGTGTAGCTATAACCATGGTTGGACACTGACAAAATCCGCCTATTTGCAGCACAATGATAGAGAGGCTCTGGGTCCATTATGATGGCGGGGAGGTTTACGCAGCAAGCAGGAGGAAGTGGACGACTTACTTCTTGTCCTTCCCCTGAATTCCCTGAGAAAATCTGACAAATTAATGAGAAACTATTTTAATTTATTCATTATAATTACCCAAATAAGCAAACAATCTGATAATGCACTGCTTCACTGTGACAGATGTGAATATTTCCTGGTTTTCTAACGAGTGTGTCGACAAAACAGGAAGGCGTTACACTGTCATCAAGGAACAGAGCTAGAAACCTCAGTTATAAACAGTTACGTGATCACTGATCACATGCAACCTCAACATCTCTGATAGATCAAAGCCAAACAAGCCAAACCCGTGGAAACTGTGGTGTTTTCTGACATTTTAACGACCAGATGATTATTGATTTACCAAGATAACAACTGGCACGCCAACTGATAATAGAAACAATTGTTGGTTGTACCAGGAAAACACTTCATCTTTCTATCAGATCAATATTTAAACACAGTATGTGTGCCCACATCCTGTGTCAGAGCGAGGTAGAAAAACTTAGGATGACTGATCATGAGAAACTAGAAGAGAGAGACTTGAAATGAACGTCACATCTAAACATACAGAAACTTGACACACCAGCCTGCAAAACATTACTTGTGGATTTATTAGATAATAAAAACAGCCGGAGAACAAACCCATGTCAGACAACAGCAAAACTAACACACAGAGGAGGCCGCTTAATTAAAAACACCTCATAAAAGTCAATTAATAAATAATACCTGGTCACAAGAGATGCACCTGAAAACAAAACCAGTAAAACAGGCTGCATATATTTAACAGAAAGACATTCAATATCTCTGGAGTCAAGCAGATATCCTGTTCCCACCACTAACAGTTACACCTGCAAGAAACTAAACTCTGAGAAAATACATTTAAAAGCTTCGTGCGGAGATCAGACTTTAACCTCCTGAGGAAAAACGACATGCTTTTGATAAATATTTTTGGGTGGTTTTCTTTTTCAGATGCATGTCAGAAAAACATGTTTGTGATGTCTAACTCAGGTTTATCAGGCCTGTGTGAGCTGAAAATCCTTTAGGTTTATACTTTCTGTTGCACAAAGAGGTGAAATTTAACTAAACTGGCTTTAAAAATTAATTAGTCAAGATGTTTTAAAGCAAAAAAGACAAATACTCTGTCTGGTTTCAGCCTCTAAATTGTAAATATTAATTGGCTTTCAATTTGCCTCAGGCACAGACATATTGTGATGGACATTTTTACTTGTTTTACTTGACATTTAACAGAATAAACCGGTCATTAAATCAATTCATAAAAAAAGAATCATAGTGAAAATACTGAAAGAGTACATTTATTTCTCACTGAGGGGAATTTTTCCTTTCTATTTTTACTTTTTCAGTTAGTATCGAGTTTTCTTTTCGTATTTCCAGTCAACATATGTACACACCATGAGTGTGCAGGTATTTATCTGGTACAGTATTAGTGTAGTGGACTAAAACATGACAGTGACTAATGTTTCTGCTGTTTTAGGATAAATAAATAAAAAAAATGCAACACAAAAGAATAAGTAATGTAAAATAACCAGTATGTGTTGGTTTTCCACAGCTAGCTAAAACCCTCAGACAGTAGAAAACCCGTGACGTGGACTGGATTTAAGAGCCTGACGGAGGCGACGTGGTCCTGATTCTCCTTTGCTCCTTTCAGGCAGCAAATGAAAAACTATTGTTGAAAGTTAACTTTGCAGTAGCAGACCACAACAGAGCAGTAATATCCGCCTATTTGCAGCACAGTGATAGAGAGGCTCTGGGTCCATTATGACGGCGGGGAGGTTTATGCAGCAAGCAGGAGGAAGTGGACGACTTACTTCTTGTCCTTCCTCTGAATTCCCTCCCTGCGATTTCCAGTCCACCCTCCATTTAGCTGCCCACAATGGGTGCTAATGTGGCTGCAGCAGCACTCAGCATTCGCCCACAGACTGCTCAATCAGTCAATATCTGCTCCCTGCAGCTCTGTAATGCCACTCATATCTGGAGAAGGAAATGAGCTGTGCAATCTGCTGTCTTTTTCTGTTTCTGTCGGAGGAAGGCAGATACGGGTCCTCTGGTTCAGCAGAGGTTAAATGCAAATGCTGCAAAAATAAGAATCTGATTGGAAACACGCGCATAATGTCGGCCCATTGTGCTACAAGGGTCCAATCTATTTCCTGAATGCGGTCAAAATAATGTGAAATATGAAAATGTGAATGTGTCAGACGGAGGGGGGAGGACGGAGGAGATGGGACGATTAAACTCGGTGGTTCATAACCTTTTTGGCCTTTAAAACGAAGAAATGTCGACTGGGTTCAGGTTCAGGCTGAGATCAGCAGGTTTTTACTGCTCCTGTTGTTTCAGAGTCCAGTGCTACACAGGAAGAGGAAGAAAAAACAGAAATAACATTTTCATTTTTGTCTCTTTAATCATTGTGACTCCTCAGGTCAGTGTTGGGACCCTGAGCCAGAGGTTGGAAACCACTGGATTAAATTTAAAAAAGGGGGGAGAAAAAGCCAAATAATATGTCACTATACATTTAGAAATGTGATGTTGTTTTGATCATTTTCATCTGTCCTCTGAACATTAAATGGAGGAGAAAATAGACATACCATTTTAAATTCTTAAATCTTTTTAATCACTGTGACCACTCAGGTTGATGCTTGGACCCTTTGGTAGGTCCTGAGCCAGAGGTTGGAAACCACTGGATCAACTAAAACAAATAAATACTTAATTAAAAGTTTTAAAATGGGATATGGGATAAATATATAAATGTCAACAACAAACAGATATAAAAGGAAAAATAAAAGTGGACAAATGAAGCAAAAACAGACAAAACAATAAAAAGTCAAATAAATTTATGACTGTCAGCGAAAACAAAATACTGATAAAGGGGAGATAAAATCAAACACAGAATAATTGAATGGAACAATTAAAATCAGAACACCCCAGTTTAAACAGATAAATCCTCACCTGTTTATCTAAATAATCAGTAACGTCTACACACCATGAACAACTGTCAATCAGTTAATCTGTCTAGATAAATGATCCAATCAGATCTTTTAAACCGAATATTTTAATATGTTAGGGTTGTAAAGACTGTGTTTACACCTCAGATCTGAACTTGGTGAGGGAACAGGGTCTGGGTCTGGTTGTCTAGTCCACATGTAAAGATAATCAGCTCAATGGACGAGTTGAGATTTCGTAACGTTATGACTATAGGTTATTTTGGCCTTTGATCATCCTACGTTAGTACGTTGAATGTAGATCAGGTGTTAAACTGGGGTCATCTTCTAGGATCAGGTCCAGCTGGTCCTGGATCCAGGTCTCGTTGGACCCTGTTAATGAGCAAACAGGGTCTGGGTCTGGTGGTCCACATGTGACGTTCATCCAGCTCAGGATGAGTCGAGATTTCGTACGAAGCTAAATTAATGATATCATTATGAATTAAAAGTTGTCTTTTACGATCGGGTCCGGTCGGTCCTGGATCCAGGTCTCGTTGGACCCTGTTAAACCTGCGGTGTCAGATGATATCATGAGGACGTCATGTAGGATGAAGCAGTGAATTCCTTTAGCGCCCACGGATTCATAACACACATCATCATCATCATCAAACATGAAGAAGCAGAAAAACATTTCCAGGCCGGTTCCACCGACAGACAGTCTAGTTTCCAGCCTCGCTCGGCCCGGCTGACTCAGCCTCTGGTTGATGAGTTCAGCTCTCGGGGGGGATTCCCTCTCTGGGGGAAATCGATGACATTAACCCTTTGTTTCATGTGTGTCGGCAGCCTTCCATGCTCAGCGGCAGTGGGCGAGGGAAGGTGTCTAGGTGAGATGAGTCTGAGAGGCTGGAATCCCCCGATGTGGTTTACGGGGACTCTTTAAGGTGGAATGATCTGCTCTCTCTGCTTTACTTGCTCGTTTTCACATTTACTAACAAACTTCCTGTCATCAGACGCAGGACGGTCAGGCTCGACGTGGGCGTCACATAGTTTTATTCCAGTCTACGCTGAGCTGAGGGATTCACATCTTCAGTTTCCTGATCCCTGACTTCCTTCCTGTCCTCTCACCTTATTTACATCATCAAATTTCTCATCATTTTCTTTTTCCATTTACAAACTTTCATTTATTTGAAGTCAAATTCCATTTATTCATGTTATTTGTCAATTATTACCGTTACACGTGTAGTGACTTCACCGTTTATTATTTACATTTTTCCATCAGGTTTTCTCTTTCCATTTATCGGCTTTGATTTTTCTTTACCTTTCATCATGTTTTTATATCCACACTTTTACATTTTTTTTACTCCATTTGTTGACTTTGTTGATTTTTTAGATTCAACTTTTTATCTGTCATTTATGACTTTTTTTTTCCATTTGCAGACTTCATCTGAAGTCAAATTCCATTTATTCATTTTATGGATTTCTGTGGTTTAATTTGATGACTTTACAGTTAATGACTTTTATTTTTCTATTAGCTTTTCTCATTCTACTTGTCCACTTTGATTTTTATTTTTTTTTTGCATGAATTATATTTTAACTTTTAGATTTGTTAAATCTTTTTTTTTCTTTTACACCTGTTTTTCTCTATTCTGCTTCTATTTTTAGATTCAACTTTTCATTACAGTTTGACTTACGATTATATTTTTTCCTTTTTATTTATATATCTGTTCTGACTTTTAGAGTTTCAACAGCTGAATTATTGGTACATTCTTCTGGCTTTTATTTTTTGATATCATAAATTTGATCATTTTGTTAAGTTGACTTTGATCTGTTCAATTTTTATGTTTGTCAATTTAATTTTTTTGTTGATTAATTAATGTTAACAATTCTGGCAGCTGACAGTGTTGAGATATTTCTATTGCTCTTTAACCTCACTTCGATTTATCTTCATCTACTGTTTGATTTGTTCAAGTCAACTTTAAAGAGTTTCATTTGAAGACTTCAATTTTTCAACTTTTTGCTGTTTTTTATAATCTCAGAGTGAAATGTGACTGTTGTATGAAATTGGTCCAGAAATGTTTCTCTTGACACCAACATAGACAACAGGAGAAGTTAAAACCAGTAAAATCTCATCTGTCAGGTAAAGACAGGTATCCTGTTTTATCGGCTCCACTCTGCTGTGACTGACTTTATAGAGGCTGAAATATCTAATGCAACATGTATTTAACTTCATTTAAATGTCACAATATTAATGTCATTATGATGCTGTGTACAGCTCACGAGTTATATTGTGTAAAAAGTCAATGGAGATCCATTCACTCACATTATATTTCAGTCAGTACAAACCTAATTTAAATATCAAACTGTTCAGTATCACACATCAGTCATCTGTGTACACGAGCTCGTAATAATGACTGGTTATATGATGGATTAAAGAACCACTCCACAGTCCATAACTACAGTCTGAATGTGTGACCTGTGTAGTTACTGCACATTACAGGGCAGCAGGTTTTATCGTACAGTCGATCAGTTTCACACGCTCAGGAAATGCTTCAGTAGTGAATATCTGATGAATGAGGGACTGTGGGAGGTGAGGATCTGGACGGTTTTCTACTTCAACAACACTGAGGTTTTACTCTGCTCATTCATCAGGTCCTGATCTGCAGCATGGACCGCACCATCAGTCACTACAAAGAACCTACAGCACTGATAACAAGGCTTCATTTAAACACACTGAACAGAAGGATGCTTTCGAGCTGAAGTCCAGGGTCCAGGTCCGACACAGCTCAGTGACGCCGTACGTCACTTTATGAATGTAAGGTAGGACGAAGACCCAGGGAAGCCTCATCTCTGTTGCTATGGTTACGCCTGGAGTGCACACTACTGCGGAGTCTCCGAGTCCCTAAAACTTTTAAGACTTTTGGAAACTCTGCCGGACCCTGTTTTAGTTTGGAAACTCCGGGGTTGTGTTTTAGTCTGGACGGACAGAAACGACAACGCAGACGCCCACGTTCACTTCCTGATTGGTTCTTATCAGTCATGACACATCCTTCCCTAACTGGTCACGCTCCGATCACGACACATTTCATTCATTCTGATGTGGAGCTAAAACACTGCCTGATACGTACAGTTACAGCTGCAGACAGAATTTCATATTCCTACTTTTTAAATGTAATCTATTATTGAAATGTGTTTTTACCTACTATTGATCAGTCGATTTTCATCTGTTAGTCAATCAGGAGAAAATTAATCACTAACTATTCAGATAATCAATGAATTGTTTAAGAAAAAGGTGTTGAAGTTGCAGGTTCTCGCGTTCTATGTCTGATACTTTGGTCAATTAAAGTCACCTTGGACTTTAGAATGATATAACTTTTTCTCAGTTTTCTCACGTGTTATCGACCAATCAATCAATAGAGAAAATACTCAGCAGGAGAATCAATAATGAACTGTTTGTTGCAGCTCTGACTGGAAACTCTGCTCACATCCTGATGTCTCTGCTGATTAAATAAATAAGTTGAAATAAACCCCCAGTCACTGACAAGAACAATCAGTAAATTGTCTTCTACCACATGGTTCATGTATCAATAGATACATGAGATCAATATATAAAAATCACTGAGAGCTTGAAACAAAAACCTTAGAAATCTGCTTCATATTGTGAAGTTTCAATTTAAACCATGAGTCATGTTCTGTGATCCTGTTCTGAATGTACTGCAGTATTACACATAGTATTCAGCTGTCACTCTGAGGTACTGACGCCTGCTGCAGGCCGCCACCATGTTATATACACTCTATAATATTACACTGCTCCACAGCTGTACTTAAATATAGAATAGTTAAAGCTGATTACCTCCATCAACAGTGTGGACTAAGATTATATTAACAAATATGAATAACACCATGATGAAACGCCCTGAACATCTCTGCAGAACACATCCCTTCAATCATACCCAGTAACATTAGCAGTAGCACTGCTAGCAGGAGCATTATTGATATTAGCAGTAGCAGAAACATTAGCAGCAGCAATATTAACAAAAATAAGCAGTGTTAGTAAACATTAGCAGTGAGAGTGAGTGCTAGCCGTAGCAGGAATATTGGCTGTGTTTGAAACCTCATACTAACGTACTGCCTACTACACACTCAAACAGTATGTACTGTATACTGCCTACTAAATGAGCGTTCAAGTAGGTGGCCGTTCACACTGAAGCATACTACCAGTATCCCAGAATGCATTTCACACCACCGGCGGCAACAGCAACAACTGGCGGCGATTTAAAGTAAAGATTTTTCACGTTTATTGATCGTTTCTCTGTCCTTTTAGTACATTGGTTATTTTTTTAGGCGACAATATTGCCATATAGATTTATAATTTGTATTCAGTTAGTGTTATAAACTCCTGTTTATAAATCTGCTCTGAAGTTTGCGGAGTTCTGGGCAGAGCCGCTGGCCGGCCTGCCGTGTTTACCGCCGTTATCCTGGGTCCGAGGCTTCAGTTATGCCTCTCAGCCACCTGCTGTCACTCACAGCAGGGAAGACGACAGAGGCGATCGGCTCATCGTCTGCGGTACATTATCCAGATGTACATCAATTCTGGATTTCCCTCAGAAGTATTAACACACATCAAGTTTCAGTCAGATTGCTAGCTCCCAGTAAATTAATGTGATGTGAACTGCTAAGACTGGGGGAAAGTAAGAAAAAAGATAAAGGTCTCTTTCATTAAAATCAGTTATTATTATTATTATTATCACTACTAGTAAACATTAGCAGAATTAGCTGTAGCAGGACCATTAGCAGTATCAGTTTTCCATGTTAACCAATGTACAGTTAACATCTGTTAATTATTGGCAGATTAAACTACCCAGTTTAAAATGAGCTCCACCTGGTGTAGTGTTGATCAAATAATTTCCTACACTGTGTCCAGTAAAAAACAGGACCAGATGTTTTTGGTAAATCCTGTAAACTAGAGATTTATAAAGCTCCTGTTATGATTCTCATTTATAATTAATAGCTGTCAGGTAATTGTGGAATCATTTAAAGTTAATATTCATACTTGGGCTTCAAGTTTAAAAATAATGAGTGAAATCTTTAATTCTTACAGGAGGTGATAGATGAGACCAGAGTTAACCCCGTTCACTGCTGTTTGTTATTGTATGTTTAGTTACCAAAGTACTACTAAAGTAACGTACAAGTAACTGCAGTAAATATACTTTGTTACTTTCCATCACTAAGGTTTGTTAAAGTTTGGTTAAATGCAAACACTGGTGTCGACTGTCTTTAACTCCAGTCTACTCAGCTGAAGAGTTTCAGTGTATTTATTTAAACTTAGGTTCAGTGTTTCCATGTTGCTGTGAACAGACTCAGTCCTGCTGTGTGTTAGCTGTTAGCTCCGTTAGCGCTCTCAGCCAAGCACGCTGCAGGACTCTGCTAACAGCTAACAGCTAACAGCTAACGGCTAACGGCTAACGGCTAACAGCTAACCAGCACTCCTCCTCCCGGTAAAAAAAAACATCGCTCCGCCTTCACCGCCGGTAACAGCCTCCCGGACTAACGGAGCACCGTCCCGGCTGTTACCCAGCGGTGATGCGGTCGTCAGTGCCCTCACCGGAGGACAAACAGCGGCCCGAGATCACTCACACGGACGGCTCAATCACCAACAGCGGTACACTCACCTCTGACTGCATCTGTTCGGCGCCAACTGACAGCACGCGTACGTCCCCCTACGTCATCACGTCGATTTTAAAGCGGTGCCAGGCAGGACGTCCTCCTCCCGCCTCCTCCCCCCGTAAAAAATACAACACAAATATACCAGTCTGTCCGCCATTTAACGACAATAAATAATAACTCAAAAACAGAGTACATACAGTCAGAGACAGCATGACCTTCAGTACAAATTTAGAATATAAACTTTATTATTAATCAGTGTCCTAATTTGTCTTTGGCTTTGGTTGTGGTAGTACATCACAGCCTTATAGTACTGTGCTGTACTGTATAGTAACAGCAGTAATATTAGCACAGGTAGCAACAGTAGTACTAAAGGTAGGAGTAGTAGTAATAGTAATGGTAGCTAGCAGTAGCAGAAACAGTATTAGCCCTTGGTAGTGGCAACAACAGTTGTAGGAGTGTTGGTAAAAGCAGTAGTAGTAGTATAGCGCAGCAGCATTAGCAGTAACAGTAACTTTAGCTATTGGGGCAATAGCAGTAGCATTATTAGAAGTAGCATAAGTACTAAGCAACATTAGCAGCAATGTCAGTAGAAAGCAGCATCAGCAGTAAAATAGGCAGTATCAGTGTTACTAGTAGAATAAGCAATATTAGCAGTAGCAGGAACATTAGCAGTAGGAGTGACCAGGGTAGCAGTATTAGCAGTAACATTAGCAGTGGAATTAACAGTAGGATTAGCAGAAGTAACAGTAACAGGAACATTAACAGTAGCACTATTAGCAGTAGCAGGAACATTAGCATTATTAGCAGTAGCAGCCTTAGCAGCAGGACTGTGCTATCCACAGAGAAGATACCGCTGAGTTGTATCTCCTGTACAGGAGTGTGTATTAATATGAATACAGCGTGTTTCTGTTTTCAAAGTGTTGGTTGAAACTAGTGTGTAAACTTTTCACCTGTTTATATTAGCATTCATTAATGTGGTGATCAGAGAGGACACACTGATTCTTCAGTTCACCCACAGTGTGTGGGTCTCTGCTGCAGTTTTTATTTCACACTTCAAAGAGTTTAAAATTATTCTATTAAATCTATCAGAGAGGCTCTGAGATCACAGACAGGAAGAGGAAATAAATCACAAGGTCACAAACAGATGAAGTACTACCACCACAAATATTTGCTGAAGTAACATTAGTCATAGCAGTACAAGTATTTGCAGTAATAGCTGTAGTAGAAGTAGTGGTTGTAGCAGTAGCAGCATTAGCAATAATAGTTGTAATACTAGTGCTAGTCATAGCAGTACAAGTATAAACTGCAATAACTGTAGTACTAGTTGTAGCATTAGCAGTAATAGCTGTACTAGTTTCAGCTGTAGCAGTATTAGTAGTAAAAGCTGTAGTACAAATAATAGTAGTAGTACAGCAGGTAGCACATAGCATATAGCTTAGTACTGGTGCAGTAGTAGCCATAGCATGTAGCAGCCACATTAGCATTAGTAGCTGTAGTACTGGTGGTGGCAGTAGTAGCCATAGTATTGGTGGTAGCAGCAGCCACATTAGCAGTAGTAGCTATATGACCTTGAGATGACTTTTGTTGTGATATGGTGCTATATAAATAAAATTGAATTGAAATTAGCTGTATTACTGGTTGTAGCAGTAGCAGTAGTAGCACAGGTCCTCTTTAAAAAACATTCCTCAGGCTGTAGTCAGGCAGATCATGGGTTATTAATCAGTTTATTTCAGATTATAGTAGCATATACTATTTGAGATGTGTTTGTATTGATACTAGTTTATTAGCATGGGTATCGACTGTTATTTCTAATGAAGCACTTCTTAATGCCTTGTTACCATGTTGCACTACAGGAGGTTTATATGGTGGTATGAGCGTGTTTGTCTTCATCCTGATGTGATGATGTGAGTGAACAGAAATGTGGCGGTAACATGAGGACACTAAAAACAGACTTCATCCATCATCATCATCATCGTCAGTGAGTGTGTGCTCATGAATCAAACACCAGTGTAGAAGAGGCTTTACAAGAAGAATAACACAGCTTTATTAAAATTTAATTTGGCTACATTTATTCGAGCATGGTCATTTCCAAGAGAAATTAAAAATTCAATAATAATACTTCAGACATTTCAGGAATTCCTTCATCATCATCATCATCATCATCATCAGTCCTTCGTCACCTCTTCACTGGGATGAATAAAGTGGATTTTTTTAACTCTCAAAAATACAGTGTTTTCACAATAATCATTGTATCAAAAGTTCCCCAAATTTAGAATTTCCAGTAGTTTCAAAGGAAATAAAAAAAAAACAAAATGAAAAATTGAAATTTTCCAAATACCATAAACGCTCTCTATTCATATTTTTGCTCCAATAGTCAATGACAGAATCATTTTTACTAAAATATATCTATTTGTGAGGAACTCTAATACTGTACACTACAGTATGAAATAAATAAAATTAGGAAATATAAAATGAGTCACATAAATAAAATGGTAAATTCTCAAATAAAAACAAAAAAGAAATTTGTGTTGGAAAATTCAACAAAAAGTAATACTGACAAAAAATACTGTCATGGAACAAAAAGTACAGAAATTGCACAAACATATGTAAACTAACAAACTGCCGTCTATCTATGCTAATACTGACGAATCAAAAACAGGATGAAATATTCATTTTAATACTGAAGCAGAGCAGAGAGGACACAGGTGATGTACACTGTACAGGGATGGCACTTTGCAGAAACGCACAGGTGAAAAGGTTTGCATATAATAAGGCTTTCTCTGGAGAAAAACACACACAAAAAGGCTCTGTCCTTTTTTATTTTCATTATCTTTTTTTAAAACTGAGCCCTTTCATATTCCCGCTCCTTTCCTCTCTCCTTTTTAAGACTCACATCAACATTTTAATTTGAAAATCACACAGGTTTAAATGTTCCTTCACATATAGAAAAACAAACAAACAAACAAACAAAAAAACAAAAAAATCAGGAGGCCCAAAATCGTGTGGTTAGTTGGCAAAAATAATAAAACAGGATAAAAAATAAAAAAAAACGTCACAGTAAATAAAACGACAAAAAAATACAACAATAACACTGACAGAATGTGACCAAGTATTGGAGGCTTTATTCCCTCTTTATTTTTTTTATTTATTTTTTAAAATTATTTTGTAGTGATTCGGGGAGTCGAGTGCAATTTCCTGATGTGGGGTTTCAAACACAACAAGATACAAGAAGTTAAGAACATTATAGCACCACACAGCTTTTAGGCCTTTATAATACTGTACATTAAAACAGCTTCACTTCATTATAATGATAATCATTATTACTTCTTCTTTTATTTCATTATTTTTTTTTTCTTTTTTTGCATAATGTGGATTTTTAAACAATCCCACCCAGCTTCATGACAGGTCGTTGACGGTCATCGTGTTGTATCTCCAGTTAGAGGCTGTACAAAAATGATTTAGGGTTTAGAGACTAAAGGGAATTTAAAAAACCCTCCCCAGAGATATTAGTATTTTCTTTTACCACCTTTATTAAACTGTGGATAGATAAAGCTTCAGGGTCAACTGATAAGCAGAACAGGTTGTCAACATGTGGTGTTCAACTAAACACAAAGAATTTGTGACTTTTCAAATCATCAGGTTCAATCTGTGATCTAAAAGCTTAAATACAATTTCACATCTGAAACACTGACGTACAGCAGAGTAGAGCTGCAGTGATTATTCAATTGAATCAGACAATCAGCAGAAAAACCCAAATGCTAAAAACTGTCACACGATAACAAATTGAAAAGATGTGGGTTTGGGACTATTAGTCCAAATCAAAAAATTAAGAGATAAGTTCTATTTTTAAATGTGTTTTTTCTAGATCAAATGATTTTAGCTAAAACTTTAAGGCCTTTAAATTATGAATTAATGTGTTAATGCAAAATATTTGGTCGTAGAGACAGTAATCGGAACACTTGCAGGGCTAACTGCTAGCTAACTGTTAGCACTATACAGTATCCATCTCTCTTGGAACTTTATCTGATTCGATAAATTAATATGGAGATAAATTATACAAGTTTTTTTTTCTAAATCAAACATATTTCAGCTAAACCTTTCAGTAAGCCTTTAAACTATTAATGAGTCATTACAAAATATTTGATTGTAAGGAACCATGCTGGGTACTCACGTAGGGCTAACTGCTAGCTAACCATTAGCAAAATTTAGTCACAACCTCTCTGATCTAGTCACTTCTAGCATTTTAGTTTAGTTGAACTTGCTAACAGTCAGTTAATAAACTTGTTAGCTCAGTTGCTAACGGCGGAACAAGTGTCCACAGTAGTAGTACAAGTTCACAACAGTTTGTAAAAAATTACTGAACTCCTATGAAATTTTGGCCTTAGTCCTGTTGTTGCTGAGTCGTGAATAATCACATTAATCTTTTGTTAACAAAGGTTGGCAATAGCAGTGTCTGACATGTTAGCTAACGGTAAAAAAGAGCTTTATACGGAGTGTGAACCAGATTTAAGAATGACTCCTTTTAGTTGACTTTTTGATAAAATCATGAGCTTTGCAGTTGGATGATGAACACGATTCTAGCCTTTTCTTTTTTAAATTTAGTGTCTAAATAAACCAAATGTTGATAGCTTTATAGATAGTTTCATGTTAATTTTTTTTTACTGTAACCGGATAAATCCACGGGCTCAGACATTATTTTCTTAGAGAGAGAGAATTAACTGAATAAAATACCAAAATTTAATGTAAAATTGGTGTAAGATGAATGGATAAATCCTCCCTCCTCGCGGACTGCCCCTCCACCCTGATAATTTCTGTACAGCCCCTTCACAATAAAGGATCTTCTTTCTGAAACAGGAGAAGCTGAATCGCGCCAACAGGACAAATGTTCGAAAGCTTTTTTCTCTCTTTTGTTTTTTTGTGATTTTACATGTTCTGGATCAGTCCTTCTGGTCCGACTTGCCGTCTGTCTTCCCTTCTCGTGAACTCTCATCCATCAGCTGCGTCGTGTCTTTGCCCTCCTCGTCCCTCGTCGAGTCCATCTGGCTCCTGCTGTCACCTTCCTCCTCTTCCTCCTCCTCCTCTTCTTCCTCCTCTCCTTCCCTGAAACTTGCCTCCTGTCTGTCTGTCACCTCCTCATACGTCTTGTTGTCCACTTCCGTCTTCTCCCGTCCTCCTCCTGCTCCCTCGCTGCCGTCCCTCAGGATCGTACCGCCGCTGCCACTGCCACCTCCGTCCTCCTGCTGGTCCTCAGGATCCGAGTACCCAAGTGGCCCCAGCCCCTGCAGGTAGGCCCTCCTCATCAGCAGCTCAGTGGGCTCCAGACCTCCCACCACCACACCTCCTCCTCCGCCGCCCTTGTCCCGTGCCTCCCTCTCGGCCGCCTCGCGCTCCTCGGCCTCCCTCTTGCAGTACGAGTAGCGGTGGTTCATGTGCTGCGAGTACGAGCCCGAGTGCGAGAAGCGCTTGCCGCACTTGTCGCACTGGTAGGGTTTCTCTCCAGAGTGCAGGCGCGAGTGCTCGATGAGATGGTGTTTGTGTTTGAAGGCCTTCTTACAGATCTGACACTGGTGAGGACGTTTACCTGCAGAGACACAACACACAGGAGGAGACGGGAGAGTCAGGACGCTACGACGACAACCGAGTTAAAACACAGTTACAACACAACAGGATTAATTTCCATTGTCTTTACACACACAGAAACATTTTTGTCATGCTTGACTTTCATATCCTGTATTTATGACTGATGCTGAAACGATTTCCTCTCTGAATTAATCATCAGCAGGTTTTCTCAGTGTTCTCTGACTGAGGCCTGTTTTTCACACAAAACATTAAAATGGAGGAAACTGTGACTGACATTATGACAACAAAGCAGTAACTCATTCATTTAAAAACCACATTCATATTCATTTTACCTGTAGCTGTTTTTAAAAAACTAAATTAACAAATAAATAACTTCTGTGTCATGTTGTGTACATCAAAACTTACAAGAGTTATAGGTCATATTTATAAAATCTGAATGTTACAGACTTCATACATTTTTATTTTACGGCAGTATTTACATGTAAATTATTCTCCCTTGAATAAATCATGTTTCCATTAGAAACTAAATAAAAGACTTAAATCTACACGACTTGTGCACTCTGTGCACATCAGATAATATTAAGAATTACCAGATCTATAATTTGTTGTGATTATGAAGTCTGTAAAAGTACAAATTCATACCAGTTTTTTTTTAAAATTCAGCTGTAAATTCAAGTGTTTTTGTCTCAGCCGACACTGTATTTTTCTATTTCCTACATGAATTTGTTCATAATTCTACTTTCAGTAAGATGTTTTTCCATTAAACAATAAGTTCTTGTTTACAAAGGCCTTGTTGACATTAACTTGCATGGATTTATACGTGTGCATATATAAATCAGTTAAAATGTTCTATCTCTAATTAATAAAACTGACAGGACAAATCTTCAGTCTGGGTTTTTTTTCCCCTTTTTTTTGTCTGATTTTCTTTTCTTTGGTGATTCAAAGCTAAAAATTCGTATTAATCTAAACCTAATTTTAAGTTAATTTAAACTGCAATGAAAAAAATGGAAAAGATAAATAATCAAAAGTTAATTTCCACTTATTCTCACCAATGTATATAGATATATTTATACACGTGTGTGCATATATAAAATTAATAGAAGTGTAATTAATAAAACTGACAGGACAAATTTTCAGTGTTTAAATGAAGAAAACTGACATTTTTGATTTTTTGTTTTTTATTTTGTTTGTTGTTTGATGTTGTGTCAAAGTCAGAAATTCAAAGCTGAAAATTCAGTTTCGAAACAAACTTTTTAATAAAAAACAAATTTTAACGTGTCACAGAGCTAACGTTATTTCCACAAAAAGACTCCTGGTTGCTCTGTCACCGTGATGACAGTGAAGCGAGACGAGCTGCCTGAGACGTCACAAGGCAAGGCAAACCTTCGACGAGCTGCAATGACGTCGTAGCACCAGATTTAAACCCGAGGAGGAGCAGGAATCCTTCATGGCCGTAACACCACCATCGCCACCACTGCCCCCCTCCTCCATCTTGACACCAACAGACAGAGTGCTGCGTTTACTACGACTGCGTACGAGCGGAAATTTCTTCCATCTGACTGAACAGGATGCTTCAGTCTGCTGCCAACCGACAGGCTGAACAACATCCAAACGCACGTCCCACGCACACATGGACCAACAACACGGCTGCACCGCAAACATGCCAACACACACACACACACTCCTCCTCACAGACACACACATGCAGGCAGATCGTAGCCACAAATAGACCTGGATTGCCTGTTACATCCACCATAGCTGGCATAGTTCACTGTAACACACACACACGGTGCAGCAGCAAAAATAACCGAGACAGTGGATTCCTGCTCCTGAGTGACGGAGGGGGGGCAGACATGAACGAGGGATGATGCAATGGAGTGAAAGAGGCGAAGGTAGAGCAGGTCACAGCTTTTAAAAGAGGATGGCACTCAGGTACGATCTCCAGTTTCTACCAGATGTCAGTGAAAAAAACATGAATTTCAGCCTAAAGCTCAGTTTGGATTCGACAGAGAAAATTTAAAGAAAGTCAAGAGAAAAATGTCCAAATTCTACAAAATGATTTAGGTGGAGATCTGATAACAAAATTAGCTGTGAATGGCTTAAATAATGCCTGTGCTCTTATTCCAAACTACAAATTTATTCACTTAGCGCCTTAAATTTTGTTGGTTACGAGTCCTAGAAATGGCATACCTTGAACAGCTACCACCTTACACGACGACTCTAGACAACACACCAACTCACGTTAGCATCCATGCTAACGTGAAAACAAAACGGCTAACAATCTGCTGACCAGAGCTCTGACTATGTAGTCCCACTAACTGAACTGTTTATTGCCCATGATCTCTAGTGTTGTGGCTGTAACACCAACATTTGATATTTGCGTCAGTTTCCTGGATCTCAGAGATGAACTCTGGTTTTTAATGACTTCTAAGTCTCTTTAACTGATCTACAGTTCAGCATCAGTCTGGAACTGGCTTAAATTCCCATTTTACACACTGTCTCACGTTAGCATGGATGCTAACGTGGAAACCAAGACGGAAAACCAAAACTCCTTCTGGAGTTTCCATGAAAACAACAGAAAATAAAACCGACAGTCCCTGCAACCACATGGTCACTGAATGACAAATTTATTTCAACGACATTTTGACCCATCAAATCTTCCATTTTGTCAGATTTAGCATAAAAATTTAGTTTTAATTTTCATGTTTCCCATAAATTTATCCTGATAAATTTTGGTACTTTGAGATCTCCAGAAAACACACATGGGAGTCTGCTATTATATCAACTTTTACTGTTTTTATAAATCATATCCTATTGTCCCTAAAATGTTTACTCCTGTACATGATGTATTTATGTGTGTGCGTGTCCATATCAAAGATAAAGGCTGACAGATGAGATGTTTACTGATGTGTTTCTATCACAAACTGTTTGTTTCCAGTGTAAAAATGGAAGAAATGGACCGTTTCTCTGCTGTAATTAATATTTCCTTTTGATCTTCCCGTACAGTCAGAGTACACACACATGCACAAACAGCAACACATGCAAACATGCACACCTCCTCCTCCTCCTCCACCTCCTCGCTCCATCTCTCTCTACACAAACACATCACAGTATGAATGAGATGCCGGAGAAAATGTTGCTTATATTTGGGGCGCTGAATGTTTATGTAATCCTCTCCATATTAAATGATCCCTACCCCCCTGCTGAAAAGAAAGGAACATGTTAAAGGCCATGGTTTACAGAGAACAAAACAGAAAAAAGAACAGAGGAGAGAGAGAGAAAAAACTACAGGTGGGGGAAGCTACGTGACTAAAAAAAAAAAAAAAAAGAAATAAAGGAGAGAATGAAACGAAAATCTGAAGACATAAGATATGAAGGGTGGGGGGCACAAAAGCATCGGGGGTGGGGTAAAAAAGAAGTGTCCAAATGTTATATATACCTGTGTGCTCATATTTGTGTCTTAGGAGGGAACTGGTCTTCTGGAATGTTTTGTCGCACAAGTCACACGCGTACATACCACTTTCAGTCTTCTTAATCTTCTTCCTGGAGAGCAGCGAATCGCTGTCTGTCAGGTCGTCCAGGCCTGACAGATAGTCCGCCGTCCCGTCCAGCAGCTCCCCCTGAGACACAAACACACATGCTTTCAGTACGTCTGATAACCCCATGCACCTGTCGACTTCACACCCAGAGACACCTTCTGCTACG